>NW_013952831.1:292643-298426 GCF_001266775.1 Austrofundulus limnaeus
GGATCTCAGAGGAACAGTCAGGACATCTGAGGAACCATTAGACCTCAGAGGAACAATCAGGATCTCAGAGGAACAGTCAAGACCTCAGAGGACCATTAGACCTCAGAGGAACCATCAGAACTCAGAGGAACCATGAGGACCTAAGAGGAACAGTCAGGACCTCAGAGGAGCCGTCAGAACCTCAGAGGAGCTTTCATGACCTCAGAGGAACCATCAGACCTCAGAGGAACAGTCAGGACCTCAGAGGAACCATCAGGACCTCAGAGGAACAGTCAGGACCTCAGAGGAACCATCAGGACCTATGAGGGACAGTCAGGACATCTGAGGACCCATTAGACCTCAGAGGAACCATCAGACCTCAGAGGAACAGTCAGGACCTCTGAGGAACAGTCAGGACCTCAGAGGAACGGTCAGGAACTCAGAGGACCCATCAGACCTCAGAGGAGTCATCAGGACCTCAGAGGAACAGTCAGGACCTCAGAGGACCCATCAGACCTCAGAGGACCCATCAGGACCTCAGAGGACCCATCAGACCTCAGAGGAGCCATCAGGACCTCAGAGGAACAGTCAGGACCTCAGAGGAACCATCAGGACCTATGAGGGACAGTCAGGACAACTGAGGACCCATTAGACCTCAGAGGAACCATCAGGATCTCAGAGGAACAGTCAGGACCTCAGAGGAACAGTCAGGACCTCAGAGGACCCATTAGACCTCAGAGGAACTATCAGAACTCAGAGAAACTATGACGACATAAGAGGAACACTCAGGACCTCAGAGGAGCCGTCAGAACCTCAGAGGAGCTATCATGACCTCAGAGGAACCATCAGACCTCAGAGGAACAGTCAGGACCTCAGAGGAACAGACAGGACCCCAGAGGAACGGTCAGGACCTCGGAGGAGACATCAGGACCTCAGAGGATCAGTCAGGACCTCAGAGGAACCATCAGGACCTATGACGGCAGTCAGGACATCTGAGGACCCATTAGACCTCAGAGGAACCATCAGAACTCAGAGGAACCATGAGGACCTAAGAGGAACAGTCAGGACCTCAGAGGAGCTGTCAGAACCTCAGAGGAACCATCAGACCTCAGAGGAACCATCAGGACACCAGGACCTCAGAGGAGCCATCAGAACCTCAGAGGACCCATCAGATGTCAGAGGACCCATCAGGACCTCAGAGGAGCCATCAGGACCTCAGAGGAACAGTCAGGACCTAAGAGGACCCATTAGACCTCAGAGGAACCATCAAACCTCAGAGGAACCATCAGGACCTCAGAGGAACCATCAGGACCTCAGAGGAACCATCAGGACCTCAGAGGACCCATCAAGACCTCAGAGCAACTATCAGGGCCTCAGAGGAACCATCAGGACCTCAGAGGACCCATCAGGACCTCAGAGGACCCATCAGGGCCTCAGAGGACCCATCAGGACCTCATAGGACCCATCCGGACCTCATAGGACCCATCCGGACCTCAGAGGCCCATCAGGACCTTCACCAACAAGAAATAATAAGGTCTGTTTAGCTTCTAACAGGAAGTGTTTCTCCTCCACACCGTTTGATGATGCTCTCTGCGGTTCTTCTGGCCTTCTCTGCTGCTCTCGGTCCTCCAACTGGACACACTGCCGTCGCTCTGAACCCGTCCATGTAGGTGGCACAGACCTGCAGGAGGACCGAGGACATCAGGACAGAAACAGGACAGAAGCAAACAGTGACAGAGAGTGAAGAAACCTCTGATGTTTTACCTTGTAGTCATGAGACGGAGGGAAACCTTTGGCTCCACAGACTCTGACGGCTCCTCCGTCCACACCTGGACACAAGGATTCACCTGTCATTACCTGCAGTTCTGTGACCATGAAGGGTCTGTGACCATGAGAGTTCTGTGACCACGAGAGTTCTGTGACCATGAAGGTTCTGTGACCATGAAGGTTCTGTGACCATGAGAGTTCTGTGACCATGAGAGTTCTGTGACCATGAAGGTTCTGTGACCATGAAGGTTCTGTGACCATGAGAGTTTTGTGACCATGAAGGTTCTGTGACCATGAAGGTTCTGTGACCATGAGAGTTTTGTGACCATGAAGGTTCTGTGACCATGAGAGTTTTGTGACCATGAAGGCTCTGTGACCATGAAGGTTCTGTGACCATGAGTACTGTGACCATGAAGGTTCTGTGACCATGAAGGTTCTGTGACCATGAGAGTTTTGTGACCATGAAGGTTCTGTGACCATGACAGTTTTGTGACCATGAAGGTTCTGTGACCATGAAGGTTCTGTGACCATGAGAGTACTGTGACCATGGGAGTTTTGTGACCATAAAGGTTCTGTGACCTTCAAGGTTCTGTGACCCTGATGTTTTTGTGACCCTGACCATTCTGTGACCCTAAAGTTTCTATGATCCAGACATTTCTGTGACCTGAAGGTTCTGTGCTCTTAACTATTTTGTGACCCAAACCATTTTATGATCTTGATGGTTCTAGGACCCTGACCATTCTGTGATCCTGATGGTTCTGTGATCCTGACCATTTTGTGACCCCTACCATTCCGTGACCTCACAGTTTTTAAACTGTCAGAGAGGATGAAGATGTTTYTGTCTCCTCTCCATCTTTCTCCTCCACCTCCCCGTTGGGCCTGAGATTATCTCACAGTCAGTTCTTCACCTCAGACTGAACCGGGCTACAGAATGAGCACCGACCTGTCCTCGGCTCACTTTCCCGCCTCCCTCATTTCTAAACATAAACAGCTGATCACAGAGACGGGTCACGATGTGGTCGAACCAGCTTCCAGAGTTCAAAAAGGCTCAATTAGATGAAAATATTTACTTTTATTAGAAGAAACAGGAACTAAAAGTTCAGATCCAACTCAGCCCGACAGCTTGTTTACTGTTGTTTTTAAGATAAATCCTGAACTTTGGGATGTTTTAGTTCTATTTATATTTKATTGAACACATCCAGCCTGATTTGACAGTCATTAGTTAAACCAATGATCAGAATTAATTACATTTGATAACCTGGACGGACCAATTAGTCTGTTTCAGTGACTCTATATTTAGGCGAGACAGGCTAAAATATAACATTTGATGAATTGATATGTTCACTATGACTGGTTGGGAATATTTTAGCAACTGGGGCTGTAAAAATATGTTTAGATTTGTTTAAAAAAGGTGTTTTTCAGAAGTAAAAACAACAACAGCTCTGTGCTGCTGCTTCTATTCTCATCATTTATTCAGATTTGGAAWATGTTACAAACACAGATCTCCTCTTGTTCCAAATGTATCCATGAGTTTTATAAAATGTGTTAATATTTACTCAGGCTGAGCAGGAGGGTCACTGTGAGAYCAGTGGTGTGGTTTCTCCTGAATTAATGACCAAAGAAACGAGAGGAACTGAGTTGTTTTCAATAAGAGAGAAGTTCAGCTGAAGGTTTCAGAGTTCATGTGAAGTTTAGAGCRCTGATGGGATCAGTCGGGTTGATGGATCCATGTTTAGGTTTACAAAAGCCCAGTCCGTCTCTGATAACTAAAAGAGTTTAACGGAGGTTCAGAGGAGGGTGAGGGGTTCAGTCAGAGGGCCCAACCAGCCTCCAGATGCTTTTGTTTAGGAGTTTTCAGGGTTATAAAAACAGTCAGCGGTTCAAACTGTGGTCAGGTCCTCAGCTCTGAGTGTCAGTGTGTGAGGGACCAGTACCGGGGACTTCCTGGATCTCCACCCGGCTGAAGTCACAGGTGACGTCAGGCAGCAGGTATCTGCGCGGGTCTCCGATCTCGTACACCAGCTGCTCCGCCGCCGTGCCGAACGACACCAGGCCGCCGGTCCTCGGAGGTTTGGAGAGAACGAAGGAACCGTCGGGCGAACACTGGACCACCGGGAAGCCCATGTTGTCCCTGAGGGGGTGGGACCGCAGCCATCAGGGGACGTTTGATGTTTCCCTCCATATCTGAGGAAACGGTTTCTTAGGCTCAATAAGTTTAATCACACTTCTCACCAGTCTGGAACTAGGTGCCAGTCCGTGAAGATCCCTCCTGTGCTCTGAGCTCCGCACTCGATCAGGTGACCTGCCAGGCTACAAACAAGTCAGTCAGATTAGACTTCCTGTTCCTTCTGTATTTCTTTCTTGACTTCACCAGATCTTTCAGGCAGTAAAATGACCCTTTATGTTCTTATGAGTTAAAGATGTTTGTACCTTCCTGCTGCGAGCAGGTCGTAGTCACTTCTCCTCCACCCAAACTGCAACAGAGACAAAGAAAATCATTAAAACCTGGGTTGAACAGTTTTTGAGTTATAAGAGTTTTTGWGTGTCCAGACACCCACTTTTCAGATGGAGCCCCCTCCTCAWATATGGGGTCTATTGTAAAACCATTAGCTGGCGCAGTGTAAACGTTATGAACTAGAGGTCCAGTTTTACTTGTTGTGTTAAGTCAAACAACAGTAAACACATGATGTTTGTGTTTGTAAACACACTACAGTAAACATACGGRGTGCATGAGCGGCCCCAGAGCCACGGCGCTGTCCACGCAGCGTCCCGTCACCACGATGTCGGCGCCAAGGTCCAGGCAGCGGCGGATCGGCTCGGCCCTGAACACAGGAGGTGGGTCAGAGCTACGAACTCGTACCGACACACGTACCGTCTGTCCAGAGTTACCCCAGGTAAGAGTTCATGCTGTGCAGAGTCTTCGGCAGTGACTGTCGGCCGCTGCCGTCGGCCATCTTTACTTCAGACAGGAGGCTCCTCTGATGGAGAGAAACATCAGCTGAAGGTACAGACACTTTCAGCTGACATGCATGGGAAACGCCGAGGGATGAAAGCTTTGCTGAAACTTATTATCAGGTAAAATTATCAGAATAAAAGCTACAAGCAGCAGAAGCTYAAGTTAGCAAAGCAAAATCTACAAGCTAAAATTAGCACAAGAAAGGCTAAAACCCAAAACTAGCTAAACAAAAGCCTAAATTAGCTAAACTAAGGCAAAACTTAGCTAAACAAAAGCCAAAATTAGCAAAACAAAAGCCTAAATTAGCTAAACAAAAGCTAAGATTAGCAAAACAAAAGCCAAAATTAGCTAAACAAAAGCCAAATTTTGCTAAACAAAAGCCAAAATTAGCTAAACAAAAGTCAAGATTAGCAAAATAAAAGTTCAAATTTTGCTAAACAGTACATATAAACCAAGATGTAAAACAGCCAAAAGATGAAAGATAAATTAGCAGAACAGTAGCTAAAAGCTAAAACAGTAGCAGATTTAAAAGAGCTCAGTTGACAGCATTCAGACAACAGACTCTTAATCAAGAAATACGCTCTGATGATGTCACAACGGAGGAGGCGGGGTCATACGTGGGGCATGAGGTCATCACCAGTCACCACAGCGACCTTCAGGTCCAGCCCAGCCTTTCTGACAACTTCCTGTATGGCCTCGGCGCAGGCCAGAGGGTTCACTCCGCCGGCGTTGCTGACCACACGGATGCCTGGTAAGGACAGAGGTGGGCGGAGACTGTTGCCATGGAGACAGAAGTTACCTGCCACGCCGTGCGCTCACCTTTCCTGTGGATATCGTTGATGAACGGAGCCAGAGCCACCTGGACGAAGTCAGGAGCGTAGCCCAGATCCTGCAGGAGGATTCAGAGAGAGGGAGTTAATGAGCTACACTGACCTCTGCAGGCAGACAGGTGGGACTGCAGTGACCCCTGCAGGCAGACAGGTGGGACTGCAGTGACCCCTGCAGGCAGACAGGTGGGACTGCAGTGACCCCTGCAGGCAGACAGGTGGGACTGCAGTGACCCCTGCAGGCAGACAGGTGG
>NW_013952831.1:303371-305201 GCF_001266775.1 Austrofundulus limnaeus
GTATAGGAATGCTTTTGTATTTTTCCTGAGATTAGTTTTGTTTTGAAATATTTATTTATAATTAATCAAAAAAATTAAAATCAGAGAGATTAAACATCAAAAATAAGTTTGTAAATTAAAGTAAACGAAATGAAAGAGGTAAAAGGACTGTAACAGAGGATGAAGTGCAGGTTGGAGGTTGTAAACAACATGTTTGTGTTTATGTAAAACAGAACARGCATGTGTTCAGCACTGGTTTAAAATGACACGAGTCTGTGTTTACAGTCCTGCTTTGCATCGAGGGACGATGAGCTCAGACAAACACAGACCGGTGACAGTACTTTAAATATTTTAAACTTTATCTGCTGATTGTTTATCCTCAGAACAACAACCTCCAATAAATGTTCAGATTAATAATCTCCAGTTTATCCAGTTTGGAGAAAGAAATGGTTGCTGGTTGTGGTTCTACAACACATGGTCCAAAACATTTGTAAACAAATATGACTGTTATAATAAAAGAAGCTTGTTTTACATAATGATTGAATTATTATTGAAGATATTATAAGATATTTTCTTTTCTCTGCTACCTTTCATTGTTTTTTGATTTGTATTTTGTGTTGTATGTGAATTTGTTTTGTTTTTAAATGAAATGAATACATAAATTAAAAAAGAATTGAATTTATCACTGTTTTTTATTTTTACACTGTATGATGTAAAAGTATGCTTATTGTTTAATGTGTTCAGTTGGTTCTTCACAGTTTTTATACTTATTTCTTCCTATTAATGTTTTTCCTTTATATTTTATCTCTAATGCTTACTTGAACAGTTGCAGCTGTAATAATTGCAGTTTCTCCCTGAGGATCAATAAAATATTCTGATTCAGACTTTAATGAACAGAGGAGCATCCGGCTCTTAAACAAGCTGTGTGAGAGCTCAGTTCTCACTGCTGGCTGTAAGTCGGACCCCTTTAAGGGTGGGGCTCAGGCTGTTGTCCCAGGATCTGTTCAGAACTTTCATGGTGCAGTGAGGGGACTGAGAAGGTCCAGGTCATCGGCTCCAGGATTCTGTTTCATCTCAGATGGAGATACAAAGGGTGGGCTTTCCTCTGTGGGCTGCGGGTGAAGTTCTGTCTCAGGGAGGAGGGCAGACGTTCAGTTGGTTTAAATCTCACAAATATTTAAGTGAAGTCTTTTAACAGAGACTACAGGCCTCAGCTGAAGGTCAAAGTCCAGGACTGACTGACAAACGGCCCAAAGAACACATTAGCTTTAAGACTTTTGCACACTCTAACCCACATTCTGTTTCCTGATCTGTGTTTTCACAGTCGTAACCCTGAACTCCGTCSATGCTTTTTGATTATTTTTGCATTTTTCTGTAATTTCATCCCAGAGTCGCTGCTTTTTGCATCCAGACTTCATTAGGAGACGTCGGTACCTCAGTGTCCGTCTGGGTCCGGTTCTGATCTCATGACACACAAGACCTCTGATGATCCAAAGTGAGATTAAATTACATGCAAACAGCTCTTTATTTGTGTTTCTTGGTCTTCTGTTTCAGACACACCTACTGGGTTTTTAACGTTATAAGTTCTGCAGAACCCGACTCTCAGACATTCTGCAGAAACAGACAAACCATCACCTGAGAGAGTTTGAATCACACATTTTACAGGTACTGTATTATATTCTCGTTAATTTAATATATATTCTCATTAATTTAATATATATTCTCATTAATTTAATATATATTCTCATTAATTTAATACTGTATATATTCTCATTAATTTAATATATATTCTCGTTAATTTAATATATATTCTCATTAATTTAATATATGTGAGCCATCATATCTAAATGA
>NW_013952831.1:305912-311532 GCF_001266775.1 Austrofundulus limnaeus
ATTTAAGATATATTCTCATTAATTTAAGATATATTCTCATTAATTTAAGATATATTCTCATTTATTTAAGATACATTCTCATTAAGATATTCAGTATTCTCATTAAGTTAAGACTTTCTCAGGTAATTATATTTATTAAGTTTTAAATTAAACTTTATAAATGTGCAACACTGTTAGAAACGTGACCATCGTCGGCGTAAGTGATGAGTCTCTGTGAAATGATGAGTTTTTCTCTCACAGGTCATGTCCGTCAACTCTTCCTCCCCCCTCAGCGTCCTTCCTCCCTCCTCTCCCTCCAACTCCTCCATCCTTCCTTTCTACCTGATGTGTCAGCGCTCGGTCAGCAGGAGGGTGATTTTTACCTGCTACACTGCCATCAGTGTCTGCCTCCTCCCGCTCTACAGCTTCATCCTGCTCCTGGGTCTGCAGCGGTGGAGACGCCAGCGCTCTGTGGGGACCACCATGAGGCACTCAGACTTCTTCACTTACAACATGATGTTTCCAGAGATGCTTTGTGTTTTTGGGGCCGTSGCCTTCATTTTGGGGTTCTACACAAACAAGGAGTCGTTTCTTACGGTGGGTCTGCATTTGTTCTGCATCATTCTTCCAGGACAGACCCTGTTCCACGTCCTGACCTGCGTGGACCTCTACCTGGCTGTTGTCCACCCCGTCTCCTACATGTACAATAAAGAAACCTATGGAGTCCGGATTCGAAACATCAGCACTGCTTGTGTTTGGCTGCTCTGCGTTGTCTGGTTGGGGGTGATAAAGATGTATTTACCTCTTTTTCCCACCACCATTTTCTGCTCCTTCTTAAGTTTGTGCATATTTATTATGTTTATCTGCTGTCTCTCTGTCCTTCGTGCTCTGACTCGTCCAGGACCGGGGGAGGTGGACAACCACAAAACTGACCATTCAAAGCAGAGGGCTTTTTTRATGATCTTAGCCATAATGGTAACGCTACACGTGAGGTTCGTTGGGCTCCTGGTTAGTTTCGGTTTAAGAAGTGGTCAGATATCAATGGACCTGGACAGTTTCTGTTTGCTGGTGGGCGTAGGACTCTTCKTGACCATGCCCAGCAGTCTGGTTCTGCCTCTGCTGTTTCTGCACCGAGCAGGAAAACATTTGTGTTGCAGAAAAACCAATGAACCAGAAAAAAACACCAACACAAAGGTTTCCTGCTGAGCTCTGCAAGAGACAAACATGTCTTTTCTCTTTCTTTTAAATAGTTCTTGCCTTCTTTTGTTTGTTCATTTTTGTAATCAAAACCAAAACATTAAAAGGCCACAAAAATAAAAATCATTAAATGAATCAAACTGGATGAAAGAGAATGTTTAAAAATGTCTCAACAGCTTCATCTTGTGGCAGAAAACAGAGGCTGTTATTAAGGTTTTTTTTTTTGTTTTTTTTTTTACTCAGAAGGTCTTAAATAATTTTTCCATTTTAATAAACATTTTTTATTATAATTACAGTAGGTTAAATAATAAAACAACCATTGAGGTGAAGTAATTTTCCCAYTATGAAGGTGGACAAAAAGAGACTGAACTTTCAGGATACTTTCTGGTTCTTCTTTTACTTTTTCAAATAATTGTATTATTTATCATGTGTAACTCAGCAGCTAATATATTATCTATGACTGAGTTTCATCACTTAAAGTAAAAAAAAATTAAGATTAAGTTAATGTTTTATAAAGTTGTATAGTTGTAATATTGTTGAAAAGCTGTTCTATTAAAGATCCTATAAAAACTTTATTTGTGCAGTTCATGGATGAATTTAAAATTTTATTTAAGATTTAGGTATTAATATTTATCTGTGGTTTCTGCTGCGTGATCAGATTTAAATAGTTTTGTCTTTAGTGGTTTGAGATGCAAAGAACTTGCTGCTGTGTATTTTTCCACATATTTCAGATTTGATCAATGTTCTGACAGGACTCAGCAGTGAAACATTCAGACACAAGAAACTTTTAGTTCAAAGAGAAAAACAACTGCAGATAAGGTTTGACTTTTTACTTGTTTATTAATATTAATTAAAACCCACTTCATTAGAAAGAAGAGGGATGAATATTATTGTATTGATTATTGTCTTATATAGTGCAACCATTGATTTCATTGTTCTTTGTTGCTGATTTTATAAAACACAAAGTAATCTTGCCTTTAGTCTTCAAAATGTGTTTAAAAAGTAAAAACAAAGATGAATGGAAAAACAGAGTTATGTTATTTCATATTTTCAGACATTTTACAAGAAATCACTGTATTTCAGGGGTCAGATTATTAAAACTGACTAAATTTACTGGTTTAATTCAACTGAAACTTAAAGGTTCAGTCTTTTCGGCATTATTAATGATAACCTGACTCAGTTGTTTTCTGCCATGAAGAAAATGAAAATAATCTTTGTTTTAAAGGTTCTGTGTTTATTCTGCTCTCATGATTTCCTTCTCTTCTCCTCTGTTTTCTGTATTTTTATACACAATTCTGGAACAAACAACATGCAAAACCTTGCATTAAGGTTTGAACAATGTAGTAGTTTAAATATTCCTTAAAACCTTTATGGTATCAGTTCTTATCAATTACTGTCATGTAAAAAGATACAACATGTAACAAAGAGTGATCAGGATCCCTGCAGCCGGTTTGGATGTTATCAGTCCATTAAATGGACGTTATTAGCGGTTATCACTCCCATAGAATGGCTTCAGACTGTCCCGACAGTGCCCCCTAGTGGGTTACCAGTGCCATATAGTTTGGAATGCAACAATCTGCTACCACCGGAGTCCGGTCTACTTTATCATAGACAATGTCATTTTCTCTAAAATTAAACTTAGTGCCTTTATGCCTCATACTAACCAGCTGACAGCCTGAAGCCATTCTATGGGACTGATAACGACTAATAACATCCATTTAATGGATGATAACATCCGAAGCGGGTGATCCCTGAAGGAATAATACGGCGAGTCTCTGACAGGATTGATCCTGTCCTAGTGGCTCCTCTGTCCTGGCTCATGATCATCTCCCAACCTGAACATGATAGTGTTCATCATTACTCCATTACTTTTGCTCTGTTGTTGATGACCAGTTGTGCATAAAATGGTAAATGGTAAATGGACTGAACTTATAGAGCYCTTTTCAAYTCCCTRCGGARCCCAAAGRYCTTTACACTAACAGACATTCACCCATTCACACTCACATTCACACACTGATGATGGCAAACTACACTGTAGCCACAGCTGCCCTGGGGCGCACTGACAGAGGTGGGGCTGCCATGCARCGGCGCCACCGGACCCTCTGACCACCACCTGTAGGCAAGGTGGGTAAAGTGTCTTGCCCAAGGACACAACGACGGAGACAGCTGGACAGGGGATCGAYCCAGCGACCTTCCAGTTCCAGGACGACTCCCCTAACCACTCCGCCACAGCCGCCCCTATAAAATGGTCCAACTACTGTCAGTATGGAACCGTCTGATGGACATTAAATCATTTAACATCGTTTTTCTTGTCTTCCAGGAAATGTCCATCAACTCTTCAAACGTCAATGTTGTTCCTGCTACATTCCCTGCTCCAAACCCACCTTTCTACATAAAATGTGGGGAGTCAGTGGCRAGCCTTGTAATCTACTCCACCTACGCCCTAATCAACATCCTCTTCCTCTTCCCGCTCTACGTCTTCATCCTCTACACGGGCTTCAAACAATGGAGGCATCAGCGCTCAGCACCTGCAGGGATGATGATGAGCCACTCCGACTTCTTCACCTTCAACATGATGGCTGTGGAGCTTTTACATGTTTTTGAGTCAACTATATTTACTTTGTCCAGTTTTACAAAAAATGTGACATTACTCATGTTCGGAATGATGTTATTCAGTGTCACCATGCCTGGTCAGATCCTGTTCCACGTCCTGACCTGTGTGGACCGCTACCTGGCTGTTGTRCACCCCATCACCTACATGCACCTGAGAGAATCCTTTGGGGTCAGAGTTAGAAACATCATTACAGCGTGTGCATGGCTGGTGTGCTTTGGGTGGCTTGGGTTAGGGAAGATTGAAGGCTTTAATACTTTTCACTCATTCACRGCTCTTGTTGGCGTCTGCACCTGTGTGTCACTGTTCTGCTGCGTGTCTGTCYTCCGGGTTCTGACTCATCCAGGTCCAGGAGAGGTGGGCAGGAGAAATGACCGAGTTGACCAATCAAAGCAAAGAGCTTTGCACATCATCAGCTCCATAACAGCAGTGCTYTTATTAAGGTTTGTTGGGCTAGTGATTTCATTTAACCTTGAAAATGTAGCCTTTTTCAATCCCAGTGTGTTTTGTCCTCTTKTGGATTCAGGGGTCTGGGTCTTGGTGCCCAGCAGTCTGGTTCTGCCACTGCTGTTTCTGCACAGAGCAGGAAAGCTAGCATGTTGCAGGTCAGGTACTGAAACAGGATAAAGAGAAACTGTGCAGATACATCTTAATTATCCAGGTAGAAAAATATATTTGAAAATTTTGAGTAAGTGGTAAACGGTAAATGGACTGTACTCATATAGCGCCTTTCTACCCAACCAGGATACTCAAAGCTCTTCACACTACAATCTGTGTCTCATTTACCCATTCACACAGATCTCCTCTAAAGCTAAKATGTAAAATCAATCTATGGAAACTAATCAGTGCCACTCACATTCATACACTGATGGGACACACATCAGAGGCATTASGGGTGAGTTGTTTTGWCCAAGGACACAACAACTGAGKCAGCTGGATGGAGGATRGAACCGGTAACKTTCCGGTCACAGGACGACTCCCCTAATSACTCTGCCACAACCGRCCAAGTCAAGTAAGTCKTCTGGARGGGTTCTTCTTTGTCTCTCCTTCAAGAAACGTTTTCAGTCTAAGGAGATTCAGGTAAACTCAGCCTTATACAGAGCCTTTAATTCCCTCAGCCCTCAATGACCAATAGTAATAATTATGCTGATGGTTCTCTGTGAACAATAGTGATAATTAGGCTGATGGTCCTCTGTGAACAATAGTTATAATTAGACTGGTGGTCCTCTATGTCCATAAGTGATAATTAGGCTGATGGTCCTCTGTGACCAATAGTGATAATTAGGCTGATGGTTCTCTGTGACCAATGGTGGTGATTAGCTTGATTGTTCTCTGTGACCAATAGTAATAATTAGGATGATGGTTCTCTGTGAACAATAGTTATAATTAGACTGGTGGTCCTCTATGTCCATTAGTGATAATTAGGCTGATGGTCCTCTGTGACCAATAGTAATAATTAGGCTGATGGTTCTCCGTGACCATTAGTGATAATTAAGCTGATGGTCATCTGTGACAATAGTGATAATTAGGCTGATGGTCCTCTGTGACCAATAGTAATAATTAGGCTGATGGTTCTCCGTGACCATTAGTGATAATTAGGCTGATGGTCCTCTGTGACAATAGTGATAATTAGGCTGATGGTCCTCTGTGACCAATAGTAATAATTAGGCTGATGGTTCTCCGTGAACAATAGTTATAATTAGACTGGTGGTCCTCTATGTCCATTAGTGATAATTAGGCTGATGGTCCTCTGTGACCATTAGTAATATTTAGGCTGATGGTTCTCTGTGAACAATAGTTATAATTAGACTGGTGGTCCTCTATGTCCATTAG
>NW_013952831.1:312023-315406 GCF_001266775.1 Austrofundulus limnaeus
AATCAGGCTGATGGTCCTCTATGTCCAATAGTGATAATTGGGCTGATGGTCCTCTGTGACCAATAGTTATAATCAGGCTGATGGTCCTCTATGTCCAATAGTGATAATTAGGCTGATGGTCCTCTGTGACCAATAGTGATAATTAGACAGGTAGTCCTCTGTGACCAATAGTTATAATCAGAATGATGTTTCTCATTCTGAGCACTAATGATCTATTGCTAGACTGATGGTCCTGTTTTGTATGTGAACAAAAAATGTTGATTGTCATCAGTAAACCTGTATGTCCACTARGTGGTAAAACTGCTTATAAGGCTGAATTTACCTGAAACTCTTCAGACTGAAAGAGCCTCCTGGAGAACTGTCCAGAGGACCTACTCTATTTTAGATAAAGAGGAACTCGTCGTTTTTACTGACAGCTGACTGTTTAAAATGTTTTTCTGTACCAGTGTTTAGCAGCAGYTTTTTGTAATATGAAGACACTTTAGACAATACATGGGGGTGCCTGTGGTACATGACCTGTTCAGTGGTCTAAAGTTTGACAGTTGGCTAAAGGGATTCCTGAGTATCGGACACTAGCCGGAGCAACAATAAGAAATAAACTAGTGAACAGTAAAAAAAAAACCAGCGTGAACTGAATGGTTTAATGAGAAGTAGGAGTACTGTGGGAAACAGACTCAGAAAGAAAGGTTGGCAGTTCTATGACCCACATGCCAGTGTCTTCAGCTGAATCCTGAGTTGCCTAAAATCTGTGAAAGGTTTTAATGATGCCAGTTGATTTTGGAAWAAAAGGGAAATCCCTGTGATGAGTTTTGTTTTTCCAAAACAATTAAAAATATGTTTTTGGACTATGAGAAGAAATCAAAATACTRAGAGAAAACCCACACATGCGCAGGATGAACATGRAAACTGACAGACATTCTGGCACCAAACAAGCTACCTCTGGATGACTTAGGGAAAATAACAATAACATCATTATAATTAAAACCTTGTAACACTTCAGTATTTAGTAGAACATTTTCAAATCTCTACAGGGATATTTACACTTTATAATTATTTTAATAATAACATTTATCAAAATGTTTTACTTAAATACTGCAAAACCTATGCAAATGTGATGGCTTTATTTGATTCAGTTGAGTTATATAAGATGTGAGATGCTGTTTATTTATCTGTATTATATAAGTGTGTTGTTTAGAGTTATTAACCAAATAAAAACAATACTTCCCAGCACTAACATTTTCTTTTTTTAAGCATACCAGTGATTTTCAACCAARAAAATTTCATTTGATTTGCTTATTTTCAGAATATTATGCACTTTATMTTTTTAAAGGGTCATTGACTGGAATCTCAGAATTCTCTGTTGGAAATTTAAAGAGGGGTTAATAACTGAGGGTCCCATAACAGTTTATGGTTAATAAATATTCCTGAAGTCCAGCACTCCAGTGAAACACCAGAAAAACAACATCACATCACTGGTTTTACATCATGCAAAATGTCTGTCAGTTTCCATCCCATTAGGCAAAACCAACACATAAACCATCAGTAAATTATTATACTAACAGGACCTGTGTTCTACTCAGACAGAACAAAAGAACTAGTACTGCCCTTAAGGTCAGCCTGATAATAAACASAASAATCTTCAGGTCATACTGACCMTTATTCATTTCACTGAAACAATCAAAACAAACAAAATGGTCACTTAAACCTTGAGTGATTGTAACACAATTAGTGTTGTCATGTAGGAACATCATGATCATCTGAAGAACTGAGAGTCTTCTCTGAACATGATGCAACAGCATTTATCATCAGTCCTCTTGGTCATGGCTCAGCTCTAAACACAGCAGTCTGATGTGTGACAGTGGATCTGTTATTACTTTCACAAATCCATCATTCATTGGACTGTGTCAAAAAATAATGAGAGATAATTCTTTCTGTTATTTAATGTGGTCTTTGTTGGGTTATTCTTATTAAAAATATATTACTAAAAGCAAACAACACAATAACTGACTAGTCAAATACTGGTCTTGGTAAATAAATTTTCTTGAAACACAGTGTTCCAGTAAAACACAATGAACTTGACAGTGCATCAAAGGTTTTGCATCATGCAAAGAACCTGTCAGTTTCAACTCCCATTAGGCAAAAACCAAGACATGCAGCAATAAATTATTATTATTATTATTATAACAGGACATCTGGTGTTCACAGACAAGCTGCTGCTGGAAACACTTTATAAGAAAGAAAATCATTTAAATTCWACTCAAAAGGTCAGTTGGTCTTTTAATTTTCTTTGCTTTTGACATTTTTAATAGGTTAAATCAGATAACATTCAAAGTGTGAAAATCTTATGTACAGACTTTCAAAAATGAGCCACTTTGCAAAGTAAGTGTTTGGTTTATTTCTGGAGTTATTTAGATCAAGAAAAAGCACAACTTCAAGAAAATTATTGTTCAGTTGTTGTAAGCTTATGCAGCTTAATGTAGGTGGAGATAGAGACACGTATGAACGGACGGACGGACAGACAGACAGACAGACAGATATGTAGATGGCTGGATGGACTGATCGATTGATTCAAGTTCAAGTTTATTTGAATTTTGCAGTAGAAAAAAACTACATTAGAAAAAAACTGTTGCAAGAGCTCACATTTTCCTTTTTTTGATTTCAGGATGGTTAGAGTACAGTGACATTATAAAATACTTCTTAAGAGACAAGGGTGTCAGGGCTATAACTGAATATTTCATGTAGATGTGCATAATTTTAAATACAGAACTGGTGTCCAATTTCAAAGAAGTGTTTAAAAAGTAGCAAGTGTATTCTTGTTTCTTTAATATAAGCTGCATAATTGTACCCTAATGTAGTGAAAAGGTTTGAGTGCCTTTGAGCCCTGAGGACTAAATTACCTAGGGTGTTAACCCCTGGTAGGGAACAGGCTAAGACCCACTCAAAGGTCTTGTTGGAGAAAGAAAACATTTGGCAGGACACCTCATTCAGAAATAAGAGACTGGGGTTCTCTCCTGGCAGGAGTAGAGCTGGAGCTTGTATGAGCATGAGTAACACTAAGTACAGGTAGATGCGTTCACCTCCATGCACCACTTGGGCTCTGAAACCCAGCTTTCTAGGAGGCTGTGGATGATGCCCTGGAAGGTGTGCCATCTGGGGATTTTGTTTGTTGGAGAACTGCAGTGCCCATGTGGAAAATGATGGTCATATGAAAAGAAATGACTGGGAGGAACGGCCTCCCTGATCTGAATCCAAGGTGTTGGAAAGGAGATTCTGATCAACTGTGGAAACTCAGGTTCAGGGGGATCAGTTTAGCTGTTGTCCTGGTCATGAAACAGTGGACCAGATCTTTGATCTTGCTGGGTTGCTGGTGTCACTCTACTCTG
>NW_013952831.1:316617-324311 GCF_001266775.1 Austrofundulus limnaeus
GTCTCTTGGAAGAGAGACGAAACGTTTCATTAAAGAAGAACCCGTCCAATGGACCTATACAATATTTTTCCTTTTGGTCCAATAGCAATGCACATCACAAATGTACCCGATACATGTCTGGTACCTACCCTGTAAGTTTCAGGTAGTGCACATGCAACACCAGGTCTACCACCACAAGTATAAAGTGCACTAGGTTGTTCCCAGGTAGCCTACCTACCCAGMATGTACCTGGTGTAGTATGTGGACTGCATTATCAAGTGAATTATTGTGTTGTACTTACCTGGTATATACCATAGTACATATCTTTTTTCAGTTCTAGGATATTTACCCKCTGGACACTTACCCCCSTAGGTCACTTACCCCTGGACACTCACCCCTCAGACAATTACCCCCGGACWTTTAAGTAGTTACATGAGACCCATCACATCGYACTGAGGATTAAGTGCTAAAAAMGTAKAARAGGCAGATYTTGTGTTTTGATTAAAATGTTTGCAATAATTGCATTTTGTCACAATATATTGAACAAAACCTTATGAATGTATAATTTTTTAATGAACTATAAAACACATAATCATAAATAGAATTGGTGAAGCATTTTTTTGAGCAGTTAAAACAAAAATCCTGATTTTGAACACAAAACGTAAATCTTTACAATCAAATGTCTATTTGCCCACGAATATCAGCGCTAAAWCTCTTGGTTGACAGTACTAACTGTTGAAGGCAGGGGGCGAGTGTCCGGGGAGTAAATGTCCCGATGTACCAGGTAACTTCTATGTAACTACTGGGTATGAGCTGGGCTGTATTATGTATTGATACCAAACTGTCATTTACGTATTTTTGGAAATCAGTTGCTGCATTTTTGAATCAAGACGATCATGGTAGTGCTGTTCTCTAAATCCTCAACACCWAGGGTTTTCCTGACATTTTCCACATCCACAAGATGTTTTCCTGTGTCCTGACCATGTTCTGTGCACCCACTCTGGCACAACGTTTTCAAACAATACCAGAACCCAGCTCAGATAACACACACACACTCCAAACACTAACAAATCACATGAGATCCTTGTTTAAAACTCTGGGATCTAATGTGTTCCTTCACAGAAAGCTTTGCTCACTAAATATAGTTACTAGTTAGAAACAGCATCATTAGGTAAATATACTTTGTGTAGAACCACCTCTCACCTGTTCTTTGGACCTTCCAGGGAACAGATCTGATTTAAATTTCTGGACATTGTTGCTTTTGCATCATGCAAAGATTRAGTTTTGTGTATGTTTCCCGACACGCCTGTTTGAACATTAAATGTTTTGTCAGGAATCCACTTTGTGTCAAACTGTCCAGAAGCCTGTTAAAGAAAAGACTGCTGATGAGGTTTGGTTTTGTTATTTTTACATTAATTTCTTAGGAGCTTTGGATTTTCACATATGTAATTTGTTAATGCATGTAATTAAATCTAATTCTGTTCACTCAGATGTAAACTTGTATATATGTAACCAAACTATATTTGTTGTTTCTGTTCTAATAGTACTTGATGAAAGTCACTCAGAAATGTTTTAGATTTGAATGGAAGGTTGTTTTTTAATTGTTTTTAGTTATTAAAGTTCCTTTGATTGAAATGACTTTTCTGAGGTTAGAGAATTGTCTGTTAAGCCCTGTTCGCATAAAATAAGCATTATCTGTGGACCCCATGTAATAAATAAGTCACTCCTCAATGTCTGTTTTTTATGTGGGTATTTGCTCGGGATAACTGAAGCCTGAGATTTTACTGAWATTTATGGACCTCTCCCGGATATGACATTGAAGCCTGGTTTATAGTTGACGTGTTTATCATGGAGCCAAGGTGTGTGTGCCAAAAGTGATCTGCAAAGACTGAACAGTGCACACCACTCAAACACTTTGTTCATCAAGCTTCTGCTCTTCTGTTTACAACATTTCATAAGTTGTAAATTATTCTCCTGCATGTCCTTTTGGAGAATACAACAATGTAAGTGCCAAGTATAAGTGCCTACACTGGTAGCAAGGGTGCATGCTCGCCCTGCACAAGTACCCGAAGCACGACTATAACCGAGCCTTGAATGATGAGTAATACTTTGGGTACTTGTGCAGGGTGTAGGTGTTTGTACTTGGCGCTCTGTTGTTGTAGTATTCTCCAAAACATGTGGCAGTACGSTTTACAACTTGTGAAAATATTGTAAGAGTGTGCAGACTTTGCAGAGTTACAAAAATTCYGACGTGCACAATCATGCACCAGGARAATGCACAAGGCCAGCATGCAGGGGTGGGGATGGCACAATTGTGTCACTATTGGTGCGCACCTCCTTGAGCTTGGTGTGACGCATCAACTGGAAACCTAGCTTAATGTGCTGCGCTAAGCTACAGCTCGATGCTGTGTTACTGCCAATGAAAGTTCAGCAAAATGCAGTAGGTAATTTGCACTTTACAAATTACTGACATGGCCGATTCGCACGGGATTCACAACACGGACAATCTCAGAACTTATTACAAATAGCATGGGATCACTAGATAAAACTAATKCCAWCAGAWRAGGGCTTTTGGCAGCATCCCAATATATTTGAGTTTGACTGGAAACAACAACTGGTTTTCTACACAACAAGTTGAATTAGCATCATAAAAAGTTTTAAAGTCCTGTTTTTGTTACTTCACTTTTAGTCTGGTTTTCATCTGCAGTTCCTCCAAACCAGAGGCTCTTAGTTGGACTGAAGTCTGGGTTTTGACTGGACCATTCCAGGACCTTTAACAAGTTCATGTGTTTAGGGTCATATTCCTTTAACTCTCAACAGTTCCTCAGTCCCTGCTGATGAAAACCATTCCCCACAGCATGATGTCGCCACCACCATGCTTCATTGTGGGGACGGTGTTCTTAGCATGTTGACAGTTACACTACTTTAGGTAAACAATTTGTTTATAACTAAAACAGGAACTACCATCTTTGTTTAAGATAAGATAAAACTTTATTGATCCCACAGTGGGGAAATTTGCACATTTCCTGATTTTGCTAAGTTTACCTGGTGACCGATTGCCAATTTGTAATGATTGTGCTAACAAGTTTCACTGACATGCCAGACACCAGAGAAGTTTTAAGGATTTTATTAAGATAGAAGCAGCTGGATCAGGAACAGCACGTCACAGGGATCAGGAGCTCTAAATAAGAGAGTATCAGGTTAGTGTCCAGGTCGTTCCAAGAAATAGACTTAGACAGAAAAACAGCCACTAACCTTCTTAGAGTCTACGGAGTCCGAGCAGAGCTCATGAGAGACTTTGAGAGTCTCAATCAAGATCTGGAGTAGACACTTCCAGTTTTCGGGCTTTAGTCCGGTCTGCTATTTTGGGGGTTTTCTGTGAGGCTGGCTTGGGTCATACACATGGAACCAGAGATTAGAATCAGGTTAAGGGGAGTAGATACTTCTGGTTTTCGGGCCTCAGCCCGGTCCGTTATCCGTCTGTCTGTTTTCTGTGAGGCTGGCTTGGGTCATACACATGGAACCAGAGATTAGAATCAGGTTAAGGGGAGTAGACTTAACTGATGGTTGGGGCGTCGTGGTAGAGGTCGAAGTCTGGAGATCAGATGGCTGGAGAGGTCCGACAGGGAGTGAGGCAGGAGGCAGAGGTCCAGAGACGTGAGCGAGGGTCAAAACCAGGAGGTCAGAGTCCGTGACAGTACCATTCAGGAGTGAGGCAGGAGACGTGAGGCCAGAGAGCAGAAACAAGGTCGTAACCAGGCAGGCAAAACCTGACATGAATGCTGGTAAATCGTTCAATAATCTGGTGCTGGAGCAGTGGTGGAGGAAAGCTTAAATACAGGGGAGAACAGGTGAGTGGCATGAGGCTGATTGGAAGTTCTTTGATGGGACGGGTAAAACAAAGAGCAGGTTAAATAACTGGTGMTGAAAAAACATTATTTGTTGTTTTACCAGATCTTAATTCTTATTAAARACACATTTGTTTTTCTCACCTTCTTTTGTAGATCATGTCCATTGTTTCTACACCTTTTACCACCGTCGACACTCCTCTTCTCCCCTCCAACTCCACCTTTAAGTCATTTTTTAAMGAATGCCAGGAATCAGTGGAAAGCATGGTCATCTACACCATTTACACTTTCCTGGACCTGGTCCTCTTCCCYCTCTACGTCTTCATTCTGGTCACGGGTTTCCAACGATGGAGGTGTCAGCGCTCCGGTCCTGCAGGGGCAWCGATGAGCCACTCAGACTTCTTCACTTATCAAATGATGATTGTGGAGATTTTTGGTGTTTTGGGGTCAGTTTTTTATACTGTGGGTGCGTTTATCAAATCTGACACAATAATTCTGTTGGGGATCTATTTATTTAATATTATTTTTCCTGGACAGAGTCTGTTTCATGTCCTTACCTGTGCYGAGCGTTACCTGGCTGTTGTTCATGCTATCACCTATGTTCACATGAGGGAATGCATTAAACTCAGAGTCAGAAACATCAGCACCGCCTCTGCTTGGCTGCTGTGTGTTGGGTGGATTGGCTTTATGAAGTTCCACATGCCTAACTTCCCCACCACTCTTGTACTGCCTTGTATCACTTTCTGCCTGGTTGTTACGTGCTTTTMCTGCCTGTCTGTTCTCCGTTTCCTGAACCGTCCTCGACCGGGGGACAATCTCAGAGTTGACCCATCTAAGAAGAGGGCTTTCAATATGATTGTAGCCATAAGCGCAGCGCTGCTTTTGAGGGTTCTTGGTCTTTTTGTTTGTTTTTTAATTACTAAACTAAACTCATTGAATAAGAAAGACATCTGTGTGATGATGGATTCAGGAATCTGGCTGACGGTGCCCAGCAGRCTGGTTTTACCTCTGCTCTTCCTGCACAGAGCTGGAAAACTTCCACACCGCTGGAAGAAATCTGGATGACCTTTACGAATGACTTCAATGAAGTATTTATATAAAGCTYTAGTGAGAGGTTTCCTTCATGCTAATTCAGGGATTTTATTGATTTATGTGAACAATCTTTTGTCAAAAGGGAATGATTATATGACATAACAAAAACCATATGCACAATGTAATTTATTGTGGATTATCTCTAATTTAAATAAAAAACTTGTACAGGTCTTCTGGACGGGTTCTTCTCTAATGAAACGTTTCYTCTCTCCTCCAAGAGACTTCTTCAGTCTGAGAGTTTCAGGCTAAATTCAGGCTTTTAAGTCCTGCCTCCATGTGACTGATACTCACATCACATGGCTATCGTTCACACCTAATTAACACCTATTGTTAACAGGGGTGGAGTGATACTGGCAATGGCCGCGCTGTAGCAGGGGGACAACTGAAAACGGAGGCCTCCACCTCTGTTTAATGACGGACGGTCTTTCTTTACAAAAATGGCTTCTTTTACTCCTCTCTCAAACCAACGTTCCTCTCTATCAAGAATGAGAACATCCTCATCTCTGAAAGAGTGACCGCTGGCCTGTAAATGAGTGAAAACATCGGGGAAACATCGATGTACATCGATGTACATCGGGGAAACAAAGCAGCCTCTGTTCAAAAGAATGTCCCAACACAGACGAGCTACATCTAATGGCCAGAACTCTGCAGTTTTCACTCGTTTACAGGCCAGCCGTCACTCTTTCAGAGATGAGGATGTTCTCATTCTTGATAGAGAGGAACGTTGGTTTGAGAGAGGAGTAAAAGAAGCCATTTTTGTGAAGAAAGACCGTCCATCATTAAACAGAGGTGGAGGCCTCCGTTTTCAGTTGTCCCCCTCCTACAGTGCTGCTACTGCCAGTATCACTCCACCCCCTGTTAACAATAGGTGTTAATTAGGTGTCAACGATAGCCATGTGATGTGAGTWTCAGTCACATGGAGGCAGGGCTTAAAAGCCTGAATTTAGCCTGAAACTCTCAGACTGAAGAAGTCTCTTGGAGGAGAGACGAAACGTTTCATTAGAGAAGAACCCGTCCAGAAGACCTATACWATTTTTTTCTTTTTGATTTTTTACCTGGATTACTGAGATGCATCAGGATGATTTAAATATACATTTAGGCACAAATTCATTCKTCAGAAAATGTCTCAATTTGTATTTTTCATCCTTATATTGCTTATTTTCTTCTGTTCATTAATGTTCTTTGAGTAAAAATAGAATTAAAGTTATGTTACAGTTTACAGATAAGGCGTGCAGTTMAAGGTGAAAAACTAATAAAAAATATCCAGCACTTTGTGTTATTTAAATGATGCATATTTTACAGGGCTCTCCGTCAAAAGCTCTACAGACTTTSTGAAGGTCCTTCAGCTTTCAGGGTCACAGCYGTCACTGGTGCTCATGTCACTGTGTGAGGAGCAGGATACACCCTGGTCAGGTCTCATGTGCATCACACGACAAACAACCATTTATTARCTCACTCATACCTAGAGGACAATTTAGAGTTACCATTTAGCCTAAGGCCTGCATCACACGGCAGGATAATCGTGRTGATTTTTYCCCTTRRGACAATTTTAAGGATGTTCAGATTATCAAGACGACTCTAAAGATTATCAAAGTAGATATTCCTGCCGTGGGTGGGGAGTTAGGAGTGATCTAACCGACTCAGAAGGATGTCGCGAGTGCTCCAACCTCAAATCGGGGATATTCAACATGTTTGTTTTTTTGGCCTGATATCACAGCGTGTGTAGTGTTCACCTGAGAACAAACAAGCTCGCAGCCTGCTGAATGGGACGTGTAGCCAATCAGAAAGCGGGATAACATAAACACGGAGGGGATGTTAAAAGTCATTTTGATTTTTTTTTTTTTGTTAAAAATAGTCCACAAAAGATCAACATTGTTTCTTCCATGTTCAAATGTTTATTTACCTTGAACTCACGTCTCTTTTGAATCTCGCAACATTTCACTAAGTCTCGCGTGATTTCACGTATGATACCTGAGTGTTCATAAATAAATATCTGTCCATGTGTGGTGTGTTGTCTCTTGCTGTGTGGCTGGACACCACACACTGTAGGACCAAGCCTGGTATATCCATCATTTATTTACCCTGATGCGTGGGCTCTCTCAGTCTTTGAAAATTGTCCGACAGTTTTAAAATCCTGCCATGTGATGCAGGCCTAATATGCATTCCTTTGGTTTTTGGGAGGAATTTTGACTGCCTGGAGAAAACCCACAAATGCACAGAGAGAACATGCAAACTCCACRCAGAAAGGTCTCCGGCCAGAATTCAGTTTGGCAACTGAGAGGCAACAGCTCCCCCTGCAGAGCTACCATGCTGCCTCCGATTTAAATTATTTGTCATTAATGGTTCCATATTATGCAAAAACCTGCCTGTTGTGTTGGTTTCATTTATTGAAGTCACACCTGGTTCAGAGCCACAGTCTGTGAGGGCCTTGGAACCGGGCTCTCTTTGGTCAGATTAAAGAATCAGAAAATTACAGGTTGGACTTTTCACAGATTTTCATATATTGTAGCTAATACTCAACTTTGAACGATCTATTCCAGTTATTCTGAAAAATATTTATTTAACATTTCAGAAATGTCAGCCTTTGAAAACCATTTTAAATGAAGTTGTTTTACAACACTTTACAGTTTTATTTTATTTATATTTGATGTACTGTTGCTTTTTAAGGACTTTTTCAGAAATTAGAAACAAATAAGGTTATTTTATTATTTAATATTTTAACCACTCTTGTAATATTTCTGACTTAAAGATGCATTATTAGAAATAAAATAAACT
>NW_013952831.1:324351-328626 GCF_001266775.1 Austrofundulus limnaeus
CTTTATAATATAGTTTTATATAGCAGAAACATTAAATTGAATAAATCTGGTGATAATAATCGTAAGCTAATGAGGGATGTAAAGCATCTGTGTAGCCTGTGCAGGTTCACAACATTTGACATAATAAGACTTTATGGAAATAAACGGTGTTCTTGATAAAGTATGCAGCTAAAAAWTTCAATAGGTCTCAAGTTCTTAACCTCTAAAGGGTTTTAAACTTTAATCTTTTAACTATTTGTTCAGTTTGATTTATTTTAAAAGTTCTAATTCTGACAAAAACAAAGTGTTTTGTGATACAATCTAAAKGAATTCATTGACTTTAAATTGTGATGAAGTAAAAGACATTCACATGCCAGTTCAGTCATTGGAAGGCAGAAGTTTTAACACTCTGCTGAAGACTAAACGTCATGTTTTGATGTCCTTTTTGTTCGCCTGTAATCCACAGACCATGTTCAACTCAACCTTCAATCCCTCTGGGATGGATATCTACACAGCATGCAGGCAATCTATAGGAAGCAAGACAACAAATACAATGTTTTCCATCTTTAGCATCTTCTTCCTACTTCCCCTCTTCCTCCTCATCCTCCACATGGGTTTCCAGCGATGGCYGTGTCAGCGCTCTGCAGGAGTGAAGATGAGCCACACTGATTTCTTCACCTACAACATGATGATCATGGAGTTTTTCAGCATTTTGGCCTCAGCCATCTATACATTTAGCATTTACATTAAAAGTGAAACCATGTTCCTGTTTGGGATGTCTTTATTTAACATTTCTTTGCCAGGGCAGACGTTTTTTCATGCTCTGACCTGCATGGAGCGCCACCTGGCTGTAGTTCACCCCATCACCTACATGCGTCTTCGAGAAACCTTCGGGGTCAGAATCAGAAACCTCAGCGTTGCTTGTATTTGGCTGCTCAACTTTGCGTGGATGGGACTGACGGTGCTGTACTTGCCAGGGTTTCCAACTGCCCCGTTCTTCTCCGTGTTGAGCGTGTGCGTATTGTTTGTGTGTTTTTGTTGTCTGTCAGTTCTTAATGCTCTGACCCGTTCAGGACCAGGGAAAGCAGATAAGCAGAAGGAGCAGGTCAACCACTCGAAGCAGAAAGCTTTTAATATGATTGTGGCCATAACAGGAGCTCTGCTGCTGAGGTTTGTTGGACTTGTGATGGCTGTTAGTTTGGTTGAAGTGATATCGATGGATCTAGTAGACTTGTGTGCATTGATGGATTCAGGACTGTGGTTTACGGTTCCCAGCAGTTTGGTGTTACCTCTGCTGTATCTGCACAGAGRTGGAAAACTGTCCTGTTGCAAGAAGACTGATCCTAAAGATGGAGCTGAATGAATACCAAGTAGAATGGATTAATAAAATATTCATAACTCGTTTATTCTTCTCCATGTTTAATTTTTTTTAACATTCTCCACGTTTTTAGGATGGGAGACTGTGTGTACAGCGCCCTGAGATGATGAGTAGTGTAACTTGATACTATATAAATAAACTGAATTGAATAAAAAACACTTTGAAGTGTACTGTTCCCTTGTTTTATTTACGTATTAACAGTTTAAGACAGGATGTAAAGAGACRCAACAGACCAACCAATGATGAAACAAAGATCTATAGAATTAACTCAAGTAACTGTTTTCAGGTTTCCTCAACTGTAATTTTTAAGGATATGTTGATATTTTAAATGTAGTTGCATTTGTTTTGCTGTGTATTAAGATTTTCAGTCAGTTGTGTGTATTTTTCATATTATAGTAAAATAGAAAAATGAGCTTTCCTTGTCTTGTTGACTATTGAGCCAACAGACCTCCTTCATATAATTTCTATAGGTTTCAGAAAGATATTTTTATCTCCTTTGTTCACATAGTAAAATGAAAGCTAAGAGAAAATAACCAGTTTTTGGTTTGGTGTATTTTTTCAGAAACACTTCATCACACAGACCATGGAAGCTGGGATTAAAATTACATTCCAAACAGTAAACTGTAAAAATATAAAATGTTCATAAGATATACTGTATATTTAACCTTCATCCAAGTGCTTTTGACAGTAATCTCAGGTTGGGAGTGCAGCTTTGTTCCTGAATCTGACAAGAAAATAGCAGTATGTTCCTGCCATAGAGCAAGCCAGTTGGTCAYAAAGGGTGTAAATCAAAACAGGAGAACATATAGAATCATTTTCACCCTCTCTTATGTAAATTAGAATGTGCCAGACATATAAAACAGCCTCTGAAGCTGAGAAAAGCAGACATGAACACGGAGCCGGCTCATTGTGTTTTATTAGTTGATAAAAAGTGTGTCAGTGTGTTTTAAAAGTCAGAACGTAACTATCTCTTCTCCTCCCTGACGGTATGTGTTTTATCTCTGCATTGTCCAGCCGCAGCTGTAGCGTTTTGTATTGCTTTAGTTTTTTTACAGATGTATACAGTAGAGTGCTGGCATGGGGCTTAACCTTTCTTCTCTCCTTAGGTGATGTATTAAACGGCATTGGTATGTATGCTCCCTGTTCCTGCTATTCTGGAATTTTTTCCCAATTACTGTTAGTATTTTAATAAAACTATTATGTTGCAGAATGGTAGGGATGTTGGATACCACCAATTTCCTTTTCGAATCTAATCTGAGTACAACTCAGGCTGATATTTGTGATTGTTTCACTGCTGAAAATGATGGGCCAACTCTTCTCCGGTGCAACATAGTTATTTTGCATTCATGTGCAAAACAGAAAAACAGCAGATTACAGGAGCTGCTCGTGTGTTGTCTCTGCACTTCTTCATCAAACACTGGTCAACTTCTTCTACTGGCCAGCCCGTCAGCAACTAGTGCACACAGCACAGAGCGCCCTCTGCTGCTGCCGAAACTCATATTACACTTTTAAATCACTAAATAGATTTGAACAGTAGTTTCTCAACACAAAGTGACCTTAAACCTAAAAATAAAATGGGGAGCTACAATTTTCATTTGTTTTCTCCTTCATGGTGCCACACGATACGAATCCGACACGTTGTGCAAATACACTTAATGTGTCAGTAAATAGTAGTGAAGTTCAAATCACTGCTTCATAAAGAATACAAGGCAGCAGAGTGATTTTTTATGTATTAATTTCAAACTCAGTATTGATGTAGCACCCTCATTTACTAAGCTAAATYCTAAATAAATGGAGCTAATACAAAAGAAAAACCAAAGGACACAGTCATACAATAAAAACAGTTAAATAATAAAATCATTAAAACAAAATAATGTTTAATTATCAAGAACTGTAAAAACTTAAAAGTGCATCTTAATTTACATTAAATGAACATACTAACATAAAAACTACTGAGCATGTAAATAACGATGACTGGCTGTGCTGATGTTATTACCCAGGCCAAAGAAAAAGTAGCTCCCAGCAGCTGTGTATGACTTAGACAAGATTTCAATCTCCATCTTTGTTTCCATCTTCTACAGCTGATCCATAACCAGGTCATGGATGTAGTAGATCTAGAAGAGAAGCCCAAACATCCAGCTCCCCAGCAGCACTTTCRAGCTCAGCCTCTCTTACGTTCCCAGGCCAGAAATGGAATGGTATCAGCCTTTYAAGCAAGGTGTGCAGGGAGGCATCGTAATCAAATGCCCAAACCACCTAAACRGACTCCTTTCYATAAAGAGGAGCAGAGGCTCRACTCTGAGGTACCTCCAAATGATGGAGSCCAGAACCCTATCTCTAAAGCTGAGACCGACCACTCTACGAAGAAGGCTCCTTTTGGCTGATTGTTTCCGGGATCTCAATWCTTCAGTCATGATCCATGACTGTGGGTGAGTGTTGGAACGTAGACCAACCACTAAATATAGAGCTTTGCCTTTAGACTCAMTTCTTTGGGGATACTRACAAACTGTATGCCTCAGTGTGCCCCAATGAACGAGAGGGTTGCCTCTCTGTGGRTTTGRGCCACRGGAGGGAAGGTTCTGTTTGTTGTTTGTGCTTATGTACCAAACATCAATTCAGATTACCCAGCCTTGTTGGGGTCTATGGACAGTGTCCTGGAGGGGTGCCTCCGGGAGGGTACCTTGTTCRCCTGGGTGACTTCAATGCCCATGTGGGCAATGACAGTGTTATCTGAGAAAGGGTGACTGGGAGGAACGGCCTCCCTGATCTGAATCCAAGGTGTTGGAAAGGAGATTCTGATCAACTGTGGAAACTCAGGTTCAGGGGGATCAGTTTAGTTGTTGTCCTGGTCATGAAACAGTGGACCAGATCTTTGATCTTGCTGGGTTGCTGGTGTCACTCTACTCTTCTGTTATAGC
>NW_013952831.1:329994-332119 GCF_001266775.1 Austrofundulus limnaeus
CAGGAGCACTGTTCTTGAGGTTTTGTGGGCAGGTGTTGTCAGTACTCATATTAAATGCAGAAATTGGAGCAAATTCAAATCACTGTCAAACATTCATTTTTGGGTCCTCCTGGATGTGTTTGCCAAGTAGTTTAGTTTTGCCTCTGCTGTTTCTGCACAAGAATGGAAAACTAACATGTTCAAAGGGCAGCTTGAACTGAGGGGAACCACAGATGGATAAATGATTACAAGTAGCCCGTTAAGAAAATAATCTAATTAGAACAGAAGTCTGTTTATCAGATTTGAAAAGTCCTCCATTTTTAGGTACTCATTGGTTGTTACAGTTTTACTAATTAGTATAGTACCTTTTAAAAATGGTTCAATAGCAATGCACAACACAAATGTACCCGATACATGTCTGGTACCTACCCTCTAAGTTTCAGGTAGTGCACATGTAACACCAGGTACACCAAAGGTATAACATGGTAAATGGTAAATGGACTGAACTTATAGAGCGCTTTTCAAGTCCCTCTGGACCCCAAAGCGCTTTACACTAACAGACATTCACCCATTCACACTCACATTCACACACTGATGATGGCAAACTACACTGTAGCCACAGCTGCCCTGGGGCACACTGACAGAGGTGGGGCTGCCATGCATCGGCGCCACCGGWCCCTCTGACCACCATCAGTAGGCAAGGTGGGTGAAGTGTCTTGCCCAAGGACACAACYACTGAGYRYGCTGGACGGGGGATCGAACCAGTGACCTTCTGGTTCCAGGACGACTCCCCTAACCACTCCGCCACAGCTGCCCCCAACATGTTGTTGTGTAGGGACTGGGCTGCATTATGAAGTGATTTATTGTCCTGTTACCTTGTATATACCATCTACATAAATAGTACATATCTTTTATTTCCTGGTACTTGTAATTTTTATTACCTTAAAGCTTTTTTGTCAACTTTTATTGGTTTTAAATGTACTATATGATCTTGTCTTTGAATTTAATTAAAATTTCAAACATTTTAATATTTGCCAGTTTGAACCAGCATCATTAGGTAAATATATTCTGTGCACCTCTCACCTGTTCTTTGGACCTTCCAAAGAACAGATCTGATTTAAATTTCTGGACGTTGTTGCTTTTGTATCATGCAAAGATTTAGTTTTGTCTATGTTTCCTAACACGCCTGTTTGAACATTAAATGTTTTGACAGGGAGCTATTTAGTGTCAATATGTCCAGAAACCTGCTAAGGGAAAAGACTGCTGATGAGGTTTGTCTTTGTTTAAACTATTTTTGCATTTACTTTCTGAGGAGCAGTGGCGGCGCCAGGGGGGNTTTGATCCAGTTTGTGGTGTTCATGGACAGAGCTTTGAGGCACAGACACAAAGAGGAAGGTGTCAGGTTTGGGAAACTCCATTCTTAGCCCAATCTTATGCAGATGATGTGATTTTGTTGGTGTTTTCAGGCTCAGAGGCGTAACACTCTCCCCTCAATTCCACATTTCTTCTTTTATAAATTACAAGGTGGAGTCTTTTGCAAAATAAGCAACAATCTGCTCAGAATTGTCTCTGAGAAATTTTGCTCCAGATTATTTTATGGAAAATTACGAATATGAGCAAGATGAGTCTCCAATTCAGTCACAACCCATCATCACAAGAAATCCAAACTACTTTTTATGATGTTAGTCATGCTGAAGACATGAAGATTTGAAAACTGGTTCATTTGAAATATTTTTTTCTTCCTACTTCTCCTTTTCAGGTTTTTGTCSATCAGAGATGTTGATCAACTCCTCTCCCACGTCTCCATCGTCTCCACTCATCTGTCCAGTCAATGRYTCTCTCTATCCCATCATCTTRTCCTGCTTTAACGACAGCAGCAACACCATCCACTACACCACTGACACATTAACTTACCTTGTCTTCATCCTCCCATTGTCTGTCCTCATCCTCTGGATGGGTTTTAGACAATATAAGAGCTCGACAAGTCAGACAAGCCACACGGACGTCTTCACCTACTACATGTCTGTCCTGGAGGTTCTCAATATGTTTGGAATGGTTTCTTACTGTTGTGGCGTCTACACCTGTGCTCCAGAAGTAATGGTGTTGGGTTATTTTTGTATCTGCATTAGTTTAACTTCTCAGACGT
>NW_013952831.1:337425-338967 GCF_001266775.1 Austrofundulus limnaeus
CAGAAGGAGCAGGTCAACCGTTCGAAGCAGAAAGCTTTTAATATGATTGTGGCCGTAACAGGAGCTCTGCTGCTGAGGTTTGTTGGACTTACGATTGCTCTTGGTACAAGAGACATAAGAGAAATAACACTGATGGATCTGGAAGACTTGTGTACATTTATACATTCAAGACTGTGGTTTACAGTGCCCAGCTCTATTACCTCTGCTGTATCTACACAGAGCTGGAAAACTGTCCTGTTGCAAGAAGAAGAATGATCTTAAAGGTGGAGCTGAATGAATACAAAGTAGAATGGATTTTTTAAAGCTTAGATTTCTTTTATTCTTCTAAATGTTTAAGGGTGTATTCACACCAGCCCTCTTTAGACTGCTTTAACTCCAGTTTGTTGGCCTAGAAAGTGCAGTTCATTTGGGGAGGTGTGAACACGTAATTCAGTGGTGTACAAAGTCGGTCCTCAAGGGCCAGTGTCCTGCATGTTTTAGGTGCTGCCCTGGTCCAATACAGCTGAACCTAAGCTGAYACTTAGTTAGTGGGCCTCTGCAGACCTTGATGGCAAACTAAGAAAGTAAATTATCTATTTGAATCAGCTGTGTTGAAGCAGCGACAAATCTAAAATTTGCACGAGACCGGCCCTTGAGYACCGGAGTTGGACATGCTTGGTATAATCAACCTCTGATGTGGGTCTAAAATGTGAACTTTAGTCCACCTGAAAACATAGATCTAGGTTCTGTTAAAACAGGGGTGCCCAACCTTTTTTGAACCAAGAGCTACTTTTGAAGTCGGTAGTTTGCCGAGATCTACTTGTTCAGTCTCAGTATCACAAAAACATTATGTTCATCGCCCCACTTCTCAATTCTTTGAAGTAAATAAAACAGAACGTAATGTGTTGCTAAAGTTTTATTTAATTCAAAGTATTTAAAACAAAATTATCTACTTAACCATCAACCTACCTATAAAAAAGAAAAAAGATAAAATCCTTACTAAACTCCTGACAGAGAAACAAAAAATTGGTGGTCAAACAAAAATTATAATTTTTTTCCTCCTTCAATTAGTACTCACTGTGACGTGCYAGCTATGAGGGCTGGAAGCCTGCCCATGAGACAACTACAGAATAAAATAACTTTGGAGCACAGGAACTCATCTCCGTTTATTCAAAGAACTCTCCTCTCTTCTCTCCATACAGGGGAGAAAAAACATAGAAAAAACAATCAGGGCCAACATGGCTACCACAAGAATGCTGCCCGTTTTTCTAAATCAAAGCACACAATGTAAAACTCCCTCATTCACTATTTACGAAAAGTGTCTTACAAAGGTGCAGATTCACAAAACTCCAACAACTAATTCAAACCTCAATAAAACCTGAATATCAAAACTAGGCAGCTGGCTCTGTGCAGCATGCAGGATGGTGTCATCTGCAGGTGCTGAAGAGCTCAGTCCCTCACTGGTCCAGACTGCTGACTCCAAAGGGCCGTTCAGAGTTCCACCTGGTTCACCACCTATCAGACAAGACACACACACACACACACACACACACACACACACAC
>NW_013952831.1:340181-344027 GCF_001266775.1 Austrofundulus limnaeus
CCCATAACTCATAACTTTGTCATCGCTGAAAGACGTTTTGTGTTGAGCCAGGATGCAGCTAACCCGGTATGAGGCTATCGTAGCAGCCTTACCGTTGGTGTTGGACTGAGTGAAAATCGATGCTGTGCTGCAAGCTTGTTTTTCAGCTCCTGAACTTTCTGAGCTCGGTTTTAGGAGGGAAATCCGTCTCGCAGCGTCTGTGCATTGTTTTGAAATGCCGTTCCACGTTATCGTTTTTGGACAAGGTAGTGCTCAAATTACATATGAATCCTCTTCCCACTCCAGGTGAAAATAATGAGGTTTTCTTTGCTTGTTAGCTCATTTTTCGTCCGTTTTCTCCACAATAGTGATCAACAATTCCTCTCTGCTTTGTTATGGACACATAAAACTAAAGTCTCGCAAAATCGTGTTCTGAGTGCTGTTTCACAGCGCCCAAAACTCACGAGACCACGTCTATGAAAATTTACAAGAGGGGTAAGGCAGGGGGAGCGCTTTCAAAGCTGGATTGTTGAATAAACAAGGTTGCATTCTACAAGTCTCGTGATCGACTGGCAACCAGTCGGTGATCGACCGGTAAATTGCGATTGACTGGTTGGGCACCTCTGTGAACTCTGTTGCAGTTCGATTGCAGTGTGAACGCCAAGTGGACCAGAGACCACTCTAAAAGCTGGAAGCAGATTATTTTGCAAGACATTCTGATAATAATGATAAAGTTAATCTGCTGGATGCCTGTATAAGGTGGGCATCACTGTTATGAAGTTGAACGCGCTCCTACTTTGTGAATACCGCCTCATACCGAGCCGTTTCAGCCTCCCTGTGTGAAAGACTGCATTTTCCTTGTTTCTTCATTTTCCYCTCATGCTGAGATGATTGTTGAAGAGAGTTTGTTTGACACATTTGCCAAAAACAAAAGAGAATTCCTACAACCACTAAAATCTGCACTTCGTGTCTTNCAAAATGATAAAATATAAAAATCCCTAACAACACCCAAACTGCAAAATAAATAAATAAATAACACAAAGGTGCCAGTCAGTGTATAACACACTAGTCTGGTCTAAAATGTAATAAAAAAACAACATACAGACACATTGTTACAAGTCTAGAGGAGACAACTTTTTATGCAAGAAGCTGTATAAAAATAAATGTATGTCTACCTTAGTTTGGACTTCTGACACTGAGAGGAGGCCAGGATCTCATAGGCAGGGCAGTATGTGGTGGTTGAGGTGTAGTAGGCAGGTCTCCAGATGATCATCAGTCAATGGATCTGTTCTTGGATTTGATGATTTTCATGTGTGAAAAAGCTGACTCACACAAGTAGATCCAAAAAGTGCTGTCAAGTTCAAAGCAGCTCTTCTGATAGTGGGCTACATTTCCTCTGACGTCAGACTGCAGAACTCTCCATCCATGCTACTTGTTGCTCTGGATTTGATCCCAATGTCATTTTGCAGAGTCAAAACCTCATACCAGAGCAGTCCAGCTAAACCACGGACATTATTTTGGATGCAATGTCATCCATCCTAGACAACTGCACGTCTTTATAGCAGCCACAATCTCACTTTTATTTTTAAAATCATGGAAAAGCACGTCTGCAGCATCAAACGCTTCTTTCGTATCTCATCATCACTGAAAGACGTTTTGTGTTGAGCCAGGATGCAGCTAACCCGGTATGAGGCTATCGTAACAGCCTTACCGTTGGTGTTGGACTGAGTGAAAATCGATGCTGTGCTGCAAGCTTGTTTTTCAGCGCCTGAACTTTCTGAGCTCGGTTTTAGGAGGGAAATCCGTCTCGTAGTGTTTGTGCATTGTTTTGAAATGCCGTTCCACGTTATCCTTTTTGGACAAGGTAGCGCTCAAATTACATATGAATCCTCTTCCCACTCCAAAATAATAAGGTTTTCTTTGCTTGTTAGCTCGTTTTTTGTCCGTTTTCTCCGCAATAGTGATCAACAATTCCTCTCTGCTTTGTTATGGACACACAAAATTAAAGTCTCAAGAGATCATGTTCTGAGTGGTGTTTCACAGCACCCAAAACTCACGAGACTACGTCTATGAAAATTTACAAGAGGGGTAAGGCAGGGGGAGCACTTTCAAAGCTGGATTGTTGAATAAACAAGGATGCATTCTACAAGTCTCGCGATCGACTGGCAACCAGTCGGTGATCGACCGGTAGATTGCGATCGACTGGTTGGGCACCTCTGTGAACTCTGTTGCAGTTCGATTGCATGTGTGAACGCCAAGTGGACCAGAGACCACTCTAAAAGCAGGAAGCAGATTATTTTGCAAGACATTCTGATAATAGTGATAAAGTTAATCTGCTGGATGCCTGTATAAGGTGGGCATCACTGTTATGAAGTTGGATGCGCTCCTACTCTGTGAATACCGCCTCATACCGAGCCGTTTCAGCCNCGACCAGTTTAAGGACACAGTACGTAAACAGACCCAACAGTCCAACTAATGAGGTTTCTTCAAAGGATGAAATAAACATTTGTGTTTTCATGTTTCCTCAAATTTTGCTCACATTTTAAATGTATTGCTTAGTTGTGTTTGTTTTGTTGTGTATTGTTATTTTCAGTCATTAATTTTGTTTGTAGCATTGTAAAGTGAATATTCCTTGTCTCTTGACTATTCAGACCTCTTCCAGCCAACACAGCTCCTTCATGTAATTAATTACCAGCTTCACATAGATATTTTATTCTCTTTTGTTTATACTGTAACACAAAAACCAAGAGAAAATACTAATGTTTGGTTTGGTGTCGTTTTTAAGAGATACCCTTGTAAAAACCACGGAAGTTCGGATTGAATCAWCAACACTCCAAACAGCAAGCTAAAGACTAAAATATTTATAAAATACACTTTACCTTTATCRAAGTGCTGTTAACAGTAATATATACTCAGGTAAACCTTGGTGATTAGAAAATAATAACTTACTGATGTGTGACAATAAAATATTTATTCCATAAAAAACTGACCATTTTTCATGGATTTCTTTATACTACCCATAATAAACAGAAGCACATGGTCTGACTGGTTCTCAGTCTAAATTCTGGTCTGCTCATAAAACCAAATATTTGCCTTTTGCAATTTATCGTACAGAAAATAAACCAGCCTGGTTCTGTTTACGAAGAAAATCCTCAAAGCAAAACCCTTAAACATTATTTGGACCTGGTACCAGAGAGCAGCAGTCAGTCAGGACTCAGGTGGGCAGTTTTAATAATTATTACCTTATGTAGTTAATAATTTATTTGACTTAATGTTAATTGCTTACATATAGTGGATCTGCAGGACAAACAGAAACAGTCTGGATTCAGTGATTGTTTTGCAAGAAACTAGAAAGTGTTTGGACAAAAAATATTTATACAAWCATAAGACCTTCTGAGTCTTCATTACAGATAGAGTATTGTTTTAATTAAACACAGAAACAAAACAAAATACACTTAAAGATCACTTATTTTCAGTTTTTACTACAATTTAAAGTTGACTGAATCCTATATGTCCCTGCCTATATGTTTTAAACAAGACTGAGTTTAGATTGATCAAAATTTAAATTACAATTATCAAAAACCCTGGAAATTATTTTTTATGACCCTAACCACAACATGTCAGTCCTGCTGAGCTGTAACACACATTGATGTTTGGTTTATTTGAATCTGACACACCTATTTTTACATGATTTATTCTGTCAGGAGGCTCATCAGGAAGACAGATAACATCAATAGTTTGGAGACACAAAGGAACTCTTGGGCTGCTCAGGTATGTTTAAATTAAGTTTTATTTTATTTAGAAAATTTTAGGCTGTTTATATGTGGAGTAATTTTATATATACAGCGGGTAAAATAAGTATTGAAC
>NW_013952831.1:344037-345760 GCF_001266775.1 Austrofundulus limnaeus
CCATAAGACACTACTTTTTTTTTTGTCAAAACAGCATCAATAAAAAGAAAAAAAAAAACAAAATAAAAAATAAAAAATACGGGGAAACAAATATGGACGTCAACAGAGACGATGCGCCCAAAAATAACCCTCACACAAAAGCAGCTCAAAAGATATATAGATGTGTATATATATGTGTATTTTACCATATATATATTCTGTATATATGCCGAAAATTACTAACACACTTCTGTCCTTTTTTATACTGTTAAAAAAAAGACCAGACCGCTGACATGGCCTCTCTGCTTCAGTTATTTCTGTGTCACTATCATGATCAAACAGCCACCACTTGACCAACCATCTCCCCTCTCAAAACAGAAACACAAATGTCAACAGTGGGAAATCAAACCCAAAGTCAGAATTAGTTAAACCCAAAGGTGTGGTCAGGTAAACCCAAGTTGGGGTGATTAGAACCACATATTTGGGTCAGTGAAAATTACTTCAACATTTCAGATTATGTAAAACACAATAGCATAAACTAATCTTTGTGTTTTCTCCAGCTTTCATCAACAGACCATGACGCTCAAGCCAACCTCCTCCACGGGTGTTTCCACCTGTTTCACTTCTAACTTTTCCACTTCTCTGTTTTCACAATGTGAGCTAGTGATAGCCAGTAAAATCATCTACACAGCGTATACCTGCTTCAGCATCTTCTTCCTCTTCCCGCTCTTCATCCTCATCCTCTGCCTGGGCTTTCAGCGATGGAGGCGTCAGCCGTCAGGAACGATTGGCAACACTGACTTCTTCACCTTCAACATGATGTTTGTAGAGATTGTTGGGGTTGTTGGGTCAGCTGTGTACAGTTTAGGAAACCTGATCGTAAGTGAGGCACTGTTCATGGCGGGTGCCATTTTATCTGCCACTATTTTTCCTGGACAAACCCTGTTTCACCTCCTGACCTGTGCGGAGCGTTACCTGGCTGTTGTTCACCCCATCGTGCACATGCACCTGAGGGAACCAGTCAGGGTCAGAATCAGGAACATCAGCTCCATGTTTGTTTGGCTGACAATCTTTGGCTGGATGGTGTTAACTCAGAGGTATTACCCAGAGTTTCCCATCATTTGTCTTTTCACTCTGTTGAGTGTCTGTATGTGTGTTGTGTTTGTATTCTGCATATCCGTTCTCTATGTTCTGGTTCAGCCGAGTCCGGGGGACACAGGGGGTAAGAAGCAACACGTTGACCAGTCCAAGAAGAGGGCTTTCCAAATGATCGTGGTGATTAAAGGAACTCTGTTGTTGCGGTTTGTCGGGCTCCTTTTTTGGTTTGGCTTGGTGGATATCAAGTCTTTTAATGTGTATGATCTGTGTGTTTTTATTGATTCAGGAATCTGGCTGATGGTACCCAGTAGTTTGGTTTTACCTCTGCTGTTTCTGCACAGAGCTGGAAAACTACCATGTAATCGTCAGACCACTAAATCTGGATAAGAACGTATCGTCAAGGTGACTTGTTTTGTTTGATCTGTAAGACAGAAAAGATGTTATCAAAGAACCAACACTAATTATTTGTTTTATTTCAGTTTGTAGGCCAATAAAATAAAATATGACCTAATGAGAACATACTGGGTACCATCAGAAAAATAAAAGAGTGTCTTATCTGTACTACTAAAACTACACTCACCGGCCACTTTATTAGGTACACCTGTCCAACTGCGCGTTAACACTTAATTTCTAATCAGCCAATCAC
>NW_013952831.1:348121-354095 GCF_001266775.1 Austrofundulus limnaeus
CTTTTTGGGGAGAGCAATGGGCCCAGTTAGGAGGCCCCCGCTTACCTGGATTTTATATCCATCCCCATTCACCATAACCATAACCATATTCTCAAACCTCAAGGATTTGTTAATTATTTATATTCATACAAATATGTTAATATYAATTATATTTCTTTATGTATTGTGTGTTTAACTTTTATTCATTACTTTATAGACTCAGGTATAACCTAAGTTGTGTTGGATATGTTGTGTAAATATAAAATATTTAATAACAATGTCAAATTCAGAATAAATTCATGGATATTGCTTTTATTTAACCTCTTCAACAACATTTCCGTGAGTACAGTACAGCACAGTAGAAATCAAATCATCTTTAAAGCTTTATGCTAACAAAGTTTATCTTGTAAAAATGACACAAACTTCAGAAACACAAAGTAAGTTGCTTTGTACCTGATCTGCCTCTGAGTTTGAATATTGCTTTGCCAGGGGTGACTGAAGTATGCAAAGATATCTCAGTCCTGTTTATTTCCATTTAAGACAAACACAAACACATCAACAATTATCCAAATGAGACCTGCAGAGACAACTCTGCTTCCTTTTAATTCTTTAGTRCTGGTTTTCTGCTTGGAGCTGGTTGTTGCCTTATTTCATCTTATTGATGAAATTGAAAGTCGGCCATGATGTACAGTAACTCTCATTGAACAGATGAAATATTTTAAAAGCACTGTGTAAGTGATTTTCTGTCCATACTTACTAAGAGTTAAAACTTTATCAGTCATATAGCACAGAGGAAGCAAACTACAACTTTTTATCAAAGTTGGACAAATGGTTAATTTATTCGCACTAAAAAAATCTCTAAAACAACATATTTGTTTAACAGATTAACATTTGGAGTTGACCTGATTCATGTTCATCACAGCTAATCAGCCATTGCTACACAAACATGTCTACAACTCAGCCAGTTTCACAAATATTATACAATATCGAGCTAACATTTGATGAGRGGTAATAGCTGATAATCATCCTCAACACACTCTGAGCACTAACAGGTTATAAAAGACAATATTGGTACATTTCTAAATTCAATGTACCATTTAAATCAATKATATTGTTGATATCAAAACCAATAAGGATCACAACACATAGTGCTACAATAAATGATAATTTTATAAACCTAAATGGAGAGGTGATATTTTGACAACTGATTCAAGTGATTATTTACCAGTTTTTACAATCTATAGAAATGATCATTGCAGTCCAAAAGTAGTTATAATTAGAAAAAATAAACAAAGAAACACACAAAAGATTTGGATAAATTAAAAGTTGATTTAAAAAAACAAAAATGGAAGGATGTGCGTATAGATAATGCAAACAGAGCATATGACATTTATGAATATTTTAGGAGCTCTGTATAAAAAGAATTGTGTGGAATTTTTTTTAAATTAATGTTGACAAACCATGGATGACCAAAGGATCAAAGAACACTTGTAAAAAATCATCATCAATAAATTAGGATAAAATTAATTACGATATTCAGTAATAGAAAGAGAACTATTGATGTATTTTTGGTTGTACGTAGAATTAGTTTTGTTTTTTAAACGAAATGAATAAATAATTAAAAATATAAATATAAATAAAATGAATTTGCGTTTGAGTCAAGAAAATAACTGAGTTCACATTAGTTTTCCCACTTCCTATGAAACCTGATTCAGCTGATTCAATCTCGGCTGCAGGGAAGTTTTCCCACCCGCTGCAGAAACAGAAGAGGCAACACCAAACTACCTGGCACAGAGAACCAAAGGGACCACGGTTGGAAAGTATCCTTCATCACCACTGAGTTCAGTAAAACATCACAAACCAATGCACCGCCTAAGCTCAACCAAAGCACAACCATTATGACCTTGATGATGTGGGAAGCCCTCTGCTTTGATTGGCTGACCCGATCCCTGTCTTTGGCTCGGRCTCCTGGACCCGGCCGCTTCAGAGTCCAGAGAACAGAAATGTAGCAAAAGGACACAACAATCAAGACTAATCCGATGAGGTTGAAGTGCAGAATCATGGTGACAATGCCATAGCTCAGATAGGATAAAATTCCCCGAACAATCAAGAGCAGCCAAGCAAAACCAACACTGACGTTTCTGATCCTGACGCCGACCGAGTCTTTAAACCGCAGATAAGCAACGGGATGAACAACAGCGAGGTAGAGCTCGGCACAGGTCAGCATGTGAAACTGTAACTTTACACTCCAAGCAGTGTGCATCACCTGCCAGCAATGGAACAACATCTGGGGAATCCACATCAATACACTAACACAGAAGCAGAAACAGGCCAGGACTTGTAACATCTCCATGCCGATCATGTGGTAAGTGAAGACATCTGAGTGAACCGACGTTGTGACGGAAGAGCCATGCTGTCGCCATCGCTGACAGGCCAGGGTGAGGACGAAGATGTACAGAGGGAGGAGGAGGAAGATGTTGACGCTGGAGAAGACGCTCATGAACCAGAAAAAATCGAAGCCACTGCTTAAATATACAGCAGARAAGGAAGAGTTGATGGAGTCTGTGGTGTTAGAGTTGCCCGACATGTTCAGGATCAGTGACATCTGAAAGAAAACAAGAGTGCATGACATGTGGAAACTCCTGATTTTATAACAAATACAGTATACTGCATGTTTTTATAGTTAGTTAGCAACATGAATTAGTATCTTGTAACTAAATTTACTGAAACAAGTACCATCCAGTCAAAGCCTGTGGCTATTKGTCAGAAAATTAAAATTGATTATGATGGTTTTTATTTTTAGGACCYAAGAACATCTGGAGACAGACTTCAGCTATGACAAGAATATGGGTCCATCTCCTGTCTTCCACTTATTCTTGGTTGGGCCATGGAGGTAAAAGGGTCAAGGAAGTCAGAGCTCTCTCTCCCTGGCAAGACTKTCTAGCTCTTCCAATGGAACCCCAAGGTACTCCCAGTCCAGAAAAGATGTATATAATCTGACAGAGTTCTGGGAAAGAGGGGTATGCACTTGTAGAAAAAAATAATAAGTAAAAGAAAAAAACAAGTGGCCAACAAAAATAACCAATTGGGAATATTTGTTTTAGGTTAACACAAACATCCTACATGTATTGATCTACTCAGGGCTCTACGTGTRGGAAATCCTCAAACCAACAGATCTGTGAAAAAGTGCAGAGGCACCCTGAACCAAATATTTAAACAAACTCAACTGGATTCTGTCTGTGAAGAGTAAAGCTAGCATGTGTGTTAAAAAATATAAAACTAAATCAAGAAACCAAAAAGAAATAAATGAAGACATTTTATAGAAACCCTCACCTCGATTGATCGCCTCTCATTTGTCCTGTATTCTGAACAAATGTGTGAAAGTGTGTCCCTGACTAAATGAGAGGGAACAGGTCTGAGGCCCTTTGCATTTTGAAAAAACAATGCATATCTTGCTTTTCTCAYTAAATTGAAGCAGGCAAATGTATGTTGCCAGATAATAGTACGGACACATCTTTGCATCAGTGTGTCATTTACAGCCCAGAGGTCACACAGTTAAACAGACAACAAGTACTTTATTGTGTTAATGTTTATTGAGTATTCACACTAGATAGGTCAAATTTTCTTCTATAAGTCTTTTGCAATTTTTGTGCTATTTCAACAATTTATAAATCAAAATGTTCAGCTCCTTCAGTTCATTCAGGCTATGATTTTTGTTGCTTTAACTGATACTTTTTGAGACATTTAGCTTTTTCAGTCTTTTTTTTCTAATTGAAAATAAATGGAGCTAACAACACCATCCTTAAAACAAATCAAAAGCTTCATAAATCTTTACTGTACTTTTTATCTTTTGGTCTGGTTCTTTTCTGCTTCCTTCAGTTTCTACTTAGCTGATTTTAGCTTTTTATGTTTGTTTTGATGTTCTTTTATATTTTAGCTATCATTCCAAAAAATTGTGCTTTGTTCTGCTTCTTTCTTCTATTCTAAGTTTTTTCAGCTGTTTTTAGCTAATTCCAGCTATTTTGGGGGTTTTAGCTACTTTTTAGCAAATTTAAGCTTATTTAGCAAAAGTCACCTTTGTGTGATCATTTCTGCTTCATAAGATAAGATAAGATAAGATAAGACAAGATAAGATAAGATAAGATAAGATAAGATAAGATAAGATAAGATAAGATAAACCATTGTCATGGTACAGAGCACAATGAAATTACAGTTCAGAACACCCATCCACAAGAAGACAGAACATAAACATAGGAGAACAGGTGCCCCCAAGTCATGCAGCCACAGACCCTGCACAGAGCAAGGATCATCATCATGAGATACATAATGAGGAGGAGCAACCCTCAAAAGAAAAACTAAAAACCACACAAGGGTAGATGAGAAAAAAACAAAACAAAACATAATATTACATCACTGAAATGTGACATACTATGGTGCTTATAGAAAAGACCTCTGCAAAGCAAGAGCACATTTATTAGCCAGAGGAATAAGTGAGTTTTAGTGGGGCATGTAGCTGAAGCCATGAGTGATGTATGCACTTGTGTGAATATCTGAATGAGCCCGAAGAATCTAGTCCCCAAAAAACCTGCCCAGCCATAGTTCAGAGTAATGATGTTGATTGTTCATTCTGTGCAGCTTCAGATTGACCTTCAGYGGACCAGATTACAGATGGGACTGAGAGGGGGGAGGTAGGGGCCAAGCCGCAAATCGACGTAAACACCCAGGAGAATTTAGATCCACKGTCCTTCAAAGCCACGTAGGGGAGAACCGAATCTGTAACCAGTTGTTTGGGAACAGAAGAAAATGTTTTCGGTCAGGCAGACAATAATAATTTTCCATCTGCCTTKARGTCCACTMMTACATCCAATGTGGTGAATCCAATCAGACAACTAGTGTGGACAATTCTGCCGAGCCGGYCTATCAYCTTCTTCAAGATCAATTCCATCTCYCCAGCAAAGTCCAGGGACCACAGCRGGCCCYCGACCCTCAAAAGAACCGCTTGCAGACTTAGTCCCAGCTCGCACAGGGCGTGAGTCTGAGTGCTGATAGTACGGCAATCCTTCARATTGGTCAGYCAGCCAGGAAATGGCCTGAATAGCCACCAACGCTGTTTTGCCGAACACCAGGAGACCACCAAGCTAATCTGTAGAYATCCAGTGATCAGAATCKAATGTGTTATATATTGCTGCTTAGTTCAGCAAACATGTGCTTTTTATGTTTATATTYGCTGATTTTAAGCTAGTTTTAGCCTACTTAGTCATACAGCACAGATATTTCAGCATTAAGCATTCACTCTGCATTTTAGCTGGAAATGCAAATTTTCTCTTTAGACACCAGGAACAGTATTAGTATTAAACACAGTAATTCATAGTAATTTATGTATGTGTTTAACAACAAGTGAGACTTWAGTCTATCATCATTTTATTCTGTCTTTAAAATTTTTGAAATAAGTATAAAAAGTATAAGAATAAAAAACTCTCTCAGATGTCCCCATCTAAAATACACACACCCAAACTCTCAAATACTTCCCTTTTATCTGGATTCAGAAACAGTCCAGTTTTAGTTTGTGCAAAACCATGTTTCCCACATGACAAAACAGCAAAGAATGATGGCCGTTTGGTGGGTCAGAGGTGGTCCATGCTAGGGATGGGTACCGAATTCGATACTTTTTTAAGTAGAGACCGAATTCTGTCGGTACTACCGAGAACCTATTCATGTAACATCAAACGGTACCATGTTTTGGTATTTAAAAGCATCATTATGACCATATTGGCGTAAGAGTGGTGAGTTTTCCATGCTTGTCCTGAACGCAGCATCGTGCAAGAGCGTAATGACATCAGCAGCCACTGGTTCAGTAAGCAGAGTTCGGTCTGAACGTAGCTTGAAAGCCTCGCAGCTTGCAGCTCCTAAACTCACCGAACAGATCGCCTCTGAATTATCTGGTGGATTAATTATCTTGTGAACATGACGTTTGCTTGCTCAAAGTAAATAAAGT
>NW_013952831.1:354350-360170 GCF_001266775.1 Austrofundulus limnaeus
AATTTTAACTGCATCCTCTTTTATCTGTTTTATTTAAACATATTTGCCTTCCATGGACCTCCATCATACATTTTTCTAGCGGGGAAATGACATCAATAGAAACACGTGGAGCTGGATTTTAATTTGTGCAATAAGACAAAACAGTCTTGTTGTTTTCAACAGTTTTCACTTTAAAGAAACAAGTTACACAACTGATGTTACAATACAGAGTTGGATGTTGTCTTGATATTTGTTAAATTTTATATACTGAGAAATATGTTTAAAAAAGTTTATTATTAAAAAACAACACACACAAAGTACCAAAAATTGGTACCATTAAGTACCGTTACCAATTCCCATGTACCGGAAATTGGTACCGATCGATTCAAATGTCAAAGGTACCCATCCCTAGTCCATGCATGGGCCACCACCATGTAAACCAACCACAACTGGGCCAAATGTGGCATTCCATCTTAAAAACAGTACTAGCCTTGCCAAATCTAGCCCACAGCTGTCCGCTATGTGGGTTGTTTGTGGTTCATTTTTAGCTTTTCCTAAAGAGTTATTTATTTAACATTTTTCCATCATGGTTGTTCACATGTCCTGATTAAAACTATCAGAGCCATCACTGGTCAGCATATGGCTCGTCCTGCAGGTTGTGGCACACACAAAGGCAAACTCAGGCTTTTTATTCAGGGCTGAGTATGACCAGGCCCTGTAGGTAGAGGCCCAGCGACCAGACACTTGATGATGAGCCTTTCCCTCATGCCTGACCCCGGTAACTCTTGTCTATACGAGTATAGTATCAAGGAACTGATAATGAAAAATGGACTGTACTCATATAGCACCTTTCTACCCAACCAGGACACTCAAAGTTCTTCTCACTACAATCTGTGTCCTCATTTACCCATCCACACAGCACTCTATTAGGTCTCTACAAAGCTAACATGTACAATCATCTGTGGAGACTGATCAGTGCCAATCACATTCATACACTGAGGGGACACATCAGAGGCATTAGGGGTAAAGTGTCTTGCCCAAGGACACAACAACTGGGAAGCTGGATGGGGGATTGAACCAGCAGCCTACCAGTTCCAGGATGACACCCCTAATTACTCTGCCACAGCCACCCCTTGATACTGTCTAGTATTGTGAGTTTCTCTTCATCAGGCCTGTCACCTAGGACCAGTCTGCCTTGGGAGGCCCTTCCTACTTCCCCATATKAAGAAAAACAGTTGAGTTGTTTCATCTGATAAGGATGACCCTTGGGCGCCTCATTAGGGAGGTGTTCTGGACATGRCCAACTGCAAGAGACCCTAGAGAAAACCCAGGACACCCTGACGAGTCTCTGGGCTGGTCTGGGAACATATTGGAGTCCTCCCTGAAGAGCTGGAGGAGGTGGCTGTGGAAAGAGAAGTCTGGATCTCCCTGATCCAGCTCCTGCTCCTGAGACCTGACACTGGAACTTAATGCTAAATGAATCATTTACACATCTTCAACTGGGTAGTTTCGTTGGGGTTTTGCCTGCATTCATAATGGYACAAAATAATGTATCCCCCTAATGCAAACACGCAGATTATAGTGCGCATGATTGATGTTAATAACTGACAGTAACGTTAGTTACTTAGAACATGGTCTGTTCTGTCAGTTCAGRGCCTCAGRTTTAAGTCCAATCTGAAGCCATCTCAGCTGTAAATGAATAAAACACATGTAAACACACACCTRGGCAGCAGTGTGTGGATAAAAGATGTTCAAACTCACCAAACGCTCTGCCCTGCTCTGTCTGGTCTTCATATATCAAAGCTGACTGAATGGATGTTTAATGATGTGTGTGGATTTCAGATTGTGAAGCTTATTTGCATGTTGAGTGCTTCATAAATAAATAACAGCTGGATCCTGTTTCTCCCCAGTGAGCAAAAATCATGTTGAAGAAATTCCTGTCCGATTTGACCAACAGTTTGAATCCCAGTGAGTACCAGGGGCTGACACCAGGCAACACAGACCCCGGGATCATGGGGGTAACAAACACAGTCACCATTTCTAGATGGTTCTTCTATTGAGAGGTGAGTCTTTGCCTCAGCTGGATGAGTTCAGGTATCRTGGTTATTTGGTCATGTTGTAACTGAAGGCAGGATGAAGGGAAAATTAGACCAACAGACTACACTTGGTCCTCAGTAATGAGAGTGTTGCTCCAGTCCATTGTGAAGAAGATGAGTTTAAAGGCAAAGTTCCCAATTTACTGGTTCAGGTCCAGTCCTCATCTACGTTTGGTCATGGGTTTCCTTTTTGGAACTTCCTATCCTGACCTCAGAAAACCAGTTTAAAATGGTCGAATGAARTGAATTTACAGACATCTAAAATAAATCAAAAGGTAAGAAGTGATTTCAACAATCACATAAAAATATAAGCAACCTTTTTAACCAAAGATTGAGTTTTAGGAAAACATTTCAGTTTATTAAAGCTGATGTTTGATAGGATGCAAATGACCTTTGAACCACAGCTGCTGCCTATTCAAAGAGTCTCCACCACCCTGAACACCTGTGACCTCCCTCCACCTGCAGGTGTCAACTTGTTATTTTAGTTTCCACGCTGACAGAGCTCCAAATGGATGATCATTTGAATTTTAAAGTTTTGAATACTGTGGCTGGAAGACAGAACAAACAAAAAGGTTCAGTGAATTAATCATTTATTGTATCAATCAAGCTTTATTTGAAATCATTTTTAAACAGCTATAGTAGTTTTGGGGGGTTTTCAGTACAAACAAAATTTCTTGTTGGTTAAGCAAACACGGTCTTTGTTCCACRGGTGGGCAAAAATTTCCAGACGCTTTTATTTTGAAAACTAGTGTCAGACAACTTCCTCTGGTTCTTGCATTTAGTTTGAAACCCTTACAAAAAATCAAATAAATATATTTAAAGGCTTTTAAGGAATTTCAGGGGTGACTGTTGAGGGGTAAATTAAACTAAATTCATGCTGGTTCATCTAATTTTGGTCCACAMCCTGGTAGTTTTCCTTCCCTCTGCAGAAAGAGCAGAGGTAACACCAGACTGCTGGGCGCAAAGAACAACATTGCGACCCAGCCTGTCACACAGTACAAATAACCATGTCGAGTTGAGAGATTCTGTATCACAGAGACAATCAGGTTGCCGAAGAACCTCAATGAAAGAACTGCTGTTATGAWAATCATGGTATTGAAAGCTCTCTGCTTTGATTGGTCAGTACGCCCTCTGTTCCRYCCTCCCTCACCTGGTTTTGGACGAATCAGAACACAGAGAACAGAAAGGCTGCCYAAACAAAAGGCCACTGATGTGAAMGACAGCAACCAGCTGGTGATCAGGGAAAATGATATCTGGATCCAGGTTGTTAGAACCAGCACCCCAACAGAAACCAGCCAAACACAAKTGATGATGATGTTTCTGATCCTGACCCCACCTGTCCCCCTGAGATGCAGGTAGAAGACAGGATGGACAACAGCCAGGTAGCGCTCCAAACAAGTAATAAGATGAAAAAACGTCTGTCCAGGTATAAAAATGCTAAACATGCCATCTCCTGCAATTAGTACATTGTCATCCTTCAGAAGGAGCCCCGCTAAATACAACCAAGTTCCCAAGACACCAAACAGGTCCAGAACAACCACGTTGTAGGTGAAGACGTCAATGTGGCTCGATGRTGTGAGAAAAGAAGAACTGAAGTGWTGTTTCCTCCACTTCTGAAAACCCACAGCCAAGACAAAGACAAACAGAGGCATCATGAGGATGTAGGCGATCAGGAGGCTCAGCATGATGGAATTTGTGATGGGAAYAATGCAGTTTTCAAACTGTTCATCARGGGAGGAGTTCATCGACATCTTTGTTTTCATCGGCAGCTGAGAAGGGGAACGACTGATGAATTRCTGAAAAATATAGAAAAAAAACTGTGCAACACATTTTAATATTGCTTTTCTTTAAACATACATGTTTACAATGGGATTTGTAAATTTATTTTGGTTCTACGTTTGATATGATCAACTACCTTTATGATAAAACAGCAAATTTTAGTTTAATTTAGTTTAAACAGATGCCCGAGCAGCAGCGGCTCTACTCTGAGTCTCTCCTGGATGAGTGAGCTTCTTACCCTCTCTAAGGGAGAGCCCAGACGCCCTTCAGAGGAAATGTGTTTGGCTGCTTGTATCTGCAATCTCATTCTTTTGGTCACTACCCAAAGCTRGTGACCATTGATGAGGGTAGGAACGTAGACCGACCGGTAAATTGAGAGCTTCACCTTCTGGCTCAGCTCTCTCTACACCACAACAGATTGATACTGCGCCCGCATCACTGCAGTCATAGCACCAATCCGCCTGCCGATCTCCAACTCCATTCCTCCCTCATTAGTGAACAAGACCCTGAGATACTCAGATTCCTCCACTTGGGGCAGGACCTCCTCCACGACCCGGAGAAAGCACCCTACCCTTTTCCGGCTCAACACCATGGTCTCAGATTTGGAGGCACTGATCCTCATTCTGGCCGCTTCACACTCGGCTATGAACCGCTCCAGTGAGAGCTGGAGATCAGGATCTGATGAAGCCAATAGGACCACATCACCCACAAAAAGCAGAGATGTGATCCTAAAGTCACCAAAAAGGATCCCCTAAACACCTTGGCTGCTCCTAGAAATTCTGTCCATAAAAGTTATGAACAGAATTGGTGACAAAGAACAACCTTGGCAGAGTTCAACTCTCACCYGAAATGAGTCCGATTTACTACCGGCAATGCAGACCAAGCTCTGGAACCGGTCATACAGGGACCTTACAGCCCATTTCAATGGGCCTGGTACCCCACACTCCCAGAGTACCCCCCACAGGAGTCCCCGAGGGACATGGTCAAATGCCTTCTCCAAGTCCACAAAACACACGCAGACTGGTTGAACTCCCATGCACCCTCCAGGACCCTGCTGAGGGTGTAGAGCTGGTCCACTGTTCCACGACCAAGATGAAAACCACACTGCTCTTCCTGAATCTGAGATTCAACTATCTAATGGACCCTCCTCTCCAGGACCCCTGAATAGACCTTACCAGGGAGGCTCAGAAGTGTGATCCCCCTATAGTTGGAACACACTCTGCAGTCCCCCTTTTAAACAGGGGGACCACAACCCCAGTCTGCCAATCCAGGGGAACTGCCCCCGATGTCCAGGCAATATTGTAGAGTTGCGTCAACCAACACAACCCCACAACATCCAGAGCCTTAAGGAACTCCGGGCGAATCTCATCCAACCTTTGGTGAAGGTTACTTTTTAATAAATTCTAGTAATTTGAATTAGGAGCTCTTTTATTATTGCAAGAAGGAACAAACGGAATGCACCGAGGTTGTTTCTCCAACTGAACCTGAAAATCTTACATGAAAATAGAATTTAATTTAGAAATTCTCCAGTAATTTTCCCAACAGTTGCTCTTCAACACTCTGCTTTTAGGGTCATCATGTGATTTTCTTCATAGCTTCTGGTATCTGAAGACCTGACCCACATCTTGTTCTTGGGTCTTTGCGGGATCTTCCAGGTAAAACCAGTCCTTTGTTTTCTTCTTAAATGACCCTTCTAGCCACTAATTTACACTAGATGTGGTTCTGCTCAATTCTGACCTCTGCAGCAAATGCAAACATTATAATCAATAAGAGTATTTACACTGGCTCCACAGGGTGGCAGTGAACAGACGGCAATCAGCAAAAATTAGATTTGATAATATTTTTGTCGGACGTTGGAGCGGAAAATATTATATTTAATATAATATTTCAAAATATTTCCCTAAAGGCAGAATAACTGTAATTAGAAATGTTTGTAAAACCTAAAATTTGAATAAATTTAAAGGGC
>NW_013952831.1:360648-363214 GCF_001266775.1 Austrofundulus limnaeus
GATATACAGTATTTATACACAATTACTGTCAGAATGTATCGTTCAGTTTTGGAAGCACATGACAACATGTAGCGTGCAGCACACGTGTAAACACATGATACATGTAGGTTTTGTTTTAAATCAGAAGTTTCAAAAAGATGACAGTGATGCAGTTTCAGCTGTGTTTGGAGCGCTCTGACTTCCTTGTTTATCACTAGATTTATTGCGCAATCTCACATTTCCTTCACACGCTTCCTGGGGCTCCTCTGTGCTTTGCAGAGCGGACCAGACCGGAATAGACACTGTATAAACTGGGGTGCAAACAAACTGCGGTGAACTGCGCACCGCAGCGAAGCAGAACTGCATCTACTGTAAATTTGAGATTAATCCCTGAACTGTCTTTGTTCCACTAGTTGTTTTTTCATTTAAACATTTCCAGACACTACCAGTGGCTTTTATTTTGAAAACTACAGTGTCAAACAACTTCATCCAGGTCTTACCTTTAGTTTGACATCCTTACAAGAATTTTTAAATTTTAAATGCCTTTTAATGTAAAAAAAAAAAGCTTTATGTTGTCTAAAACCACKTTGCAGGCTAATTGATTCATTTTCAACTTTAATATCTAAATTTCATTTTTTCTACACACTTTTAATTGATCAAAAATTGGATGTCAGTGATGATGCAGTTGTTTAGGTTTAACCTAATCGAGGTTTGACAAAATTCRTTACATTTTAATCCACATTTTTAAACTTGTTTTAAGTTTGTTTTACAAATGAAGGTATTATGTGCAAAAGAACATTTGTTTTAAATCTGATTCTAAAATGTCTCAAAGTGATGAAAACCTCTCACCTTCTCTGTAACGTTTGTTTCTAGTTGTCCTTCAGCATGGCTCAGATCAATGACTGCTTGTATAATGGTATCCAGTCTGATTATAATACTAATTTGTGTACTTGTCACAATGATGGATGAGAGGTGTTTGCATAATGTACATTGTATTTTATTGTCACTCTGTGAAATACATCAACTTTGTCTTAATGCAGTCACTGCATGACATGGTTTCTGAAGCACATTCCACATTTTAAAAGAGCACTTCATGGTCCAACAAACTAAATACTAAATAATTATTTATTTATGTATAAAACAAGAGGATGAAGTTAAATTTAGAAAAGCCCAACTGTCACATTTGAAACACCATCCAGACGATTTTCCAGTGAGAGCATCTGTGACTAAYCAAAACAGTACACAATGGTCACACATTGCTATGATTGATAGGTGTCTTTGTGTCCCAAAAAGGAAAATTACCAAACAAAAACATCCTTTAAACATCTTCCAACATGTTAAATAAACAATTCATGCTGATTCATCTGACTTGGGTCCACATCCTGGTAGTTTTCCTTCCCTCTGCAGAAAGAGCAGAGGTAGCACCAGACTGCTGGGCACCAAAAACCACACTGAAGACCAACRTGACAAACAATACAAATAACCATACAGAGGTGAAAGATTCTGTATTACAGAGATAATCAGGTTGCCGAAGAACCTCAGTGAAAGAACTGCGGTTATGATAATCATGGTGTGGAAAGCCCTCTTCTTTGATTGGTCAATACGCCCTCTGTTCCTGCCTCCCTCACCTGGTCCTGGACGAATCAGAACACAGAGAACAGAAAGGCTGCAGAAACAGAAGGCACCTGATGTGAAGGACAGCAACCAGCTGGTGATCAGGGAAAATGATATCTGGATAAAGGTTGTTAGAACCATCACTATAAAGGAAACCAGCCAAACACAACTGATGATGATGTTTCTGATCCTGACCCCACCTGTCCGTCTGAGACGCAGGTAGAAGACAGGATGGACAACAGCCAGGTAGCGCTCCAAACAGGTGATAACTTGAAACAGCATCTGTCCAGGTATAAAAATGCTAAACATGCCATATCCTGCCATTATTACATTGTCCTCCTTCATAAGGAGCCCCGACCAAAAAAGCCAAGTTCCCAAGACACCAAACAGGTCCAGAACAACCACGTTGTAGGTGAAGACATCAATGTGGCTCGATGTTGTGAGAAAAGAAGAACTGAAGTTTTGTTTCCTCCACTTCTGAAAACCCACAGCCAAGACAAAGACAAACAGAGGCATCATGAGGATGTAGGCGATCAGGAGGCTCAGCATGATGGAATTTGTGATGGGAAYAATGCAGTTTTCAAACTGTTCATCARGGGAGGAGTTCATCGACATCTTTGTTTTCATCGGCAGCTGAGAAGGGGAACGACTGATGAATTTCTGAAAAATATAGAAAAAAAACTGTGCAACACATTTTAATATTGCTTTTCTTTAAACATACATGTTTACAATGGGATTTGTAAATTTATTTTGGTTCTACGTTTGATATGATCAACTACCTTTATGATAAAACAGCAAATTTTAGTTTAATTTAGTTTAAACAGATGCCCGAGCAGCAGCGGCTCTACTCTGAGTCTCTCCTGGATGAGTGAGCTTCTTACCCTCTCTAAGGGAGAGCCCAGACGCCCTTCAGAGGAAACGTATTTGGCTGCTTGTATCTGCAATCTCATTCTTTTGGTCACTACCCAAAGCT
>NW_013952831.1:364633-369231 GCF_001266775.1 Austrofundulus limnaeus
TAACCACAATCAGGTGTAACTTATGATCTGTTCAATTTGTGTAAATAAATGATTGCATAGTCTTTATGAATCAACTTGAACTCCTCTGAATGTTCACTTATTGTGTCACTTTTCACTTTGCACAGTCAAGATATTAAAAGTAATGAGAAAATACTTTGGTAAAACTTTCCTCATAACCTTGRGTATGAGAGATGTGGGAAAAGCTTAATTCACCCTATAAACTTGTTTTGGTTCTGTTTGAATTTGATCAACTAACTTTATGATAAAACAGCAAATTTTAGTTGCWTGTTTTCTTGGATTTTATAATTAACAAAAATACATTTMTCTTCTGGGTCTGGAAWCACGTTMGGATCCTCCAGTTGGACCTGGATGAGGTCTGGACTTTGGCTACTTTTTAATAAATTCTGGGAATTTGAATTAGGAGCTCTTTTATTATTGCAAGAAGGAACAGACAGAATGCACCGAGGTTGTTTCCCCAACCAAACCTAAAAATCTTACATTATATCACATGCAAATATAATTCAATTTAGAAATTCTCCAGTAATTTTCCCAACAGTTGCTCTTCAACACTCTGCTTTTAGGGTCATCATGTGATTTTCTTCTTAGAGCTTCTGGTACCTGAAGACCTGACCCACATCTTGTTCTTGGGTCTTTGTGGGATGTTCCAGGCCTCTGAAACCAGTCTTTTCTTTTCTTCTTACATGACCCTTCTAACCACTAATTTACACTTCTGGTCGACTCCAACCTCCACAGCAAATATGKAACCATTCTAATCAGTGAGAGTATTCACACMGGCTTTGCATGTTGGCGGTGAGCGTATCATGATCAAAATTAGATTAGATCCTATTTTTGCCAGATGCTGGAGCTGCTCTGGAGTCGATCTGTTGCCCAACAGGAAAAGAAACAAGCACAACATCCGCATTTTCAAAATAATTCACCAAAAGCAGGCTAATTTTGTCAAAATAGCAGGGAAATAAATAAATATGTGTATATATCTCTACACAAATGCTGTCAGAATGTATCGTTCTGTTTGGGAAACATGTAGTGTACAGCATTTGTGTACACACATGGCACACATGGATTTTATTTTGAAATCAGAAGTTTCAAAAAGACGGCAGTGTGACATTCTGCATTGTTTACCTGAGTCTCCTGTGAGGTTACAGCTTTAATTGGTCTTAGCTGTGGCAGCTCCTGCCTGATGAGTTTCACCTCTACTTAAGGCAGCATTGGAGAGCTGTTCCTSGCTGAAGCATCGCTTATGTTGGGTAAAGCATCTCAGACACTTAGCGTTGTAACCTTACCTAAGTTAATCTAACCAAGTGTTTTTGCCTTACCTCTGTGTTCAGTTTTTCCTGTTGGAACTTGTGCCTCTCCAAGGATCCCTCATCTTGAGTACCTGCCTGCCCTGAGACTCACCATAACCTATGCCTGTCTGCCTCACTCTGGAGATTGAAATCATCTGCCTGTCTGTCAGCCACCCTACCTGGAACCCTTACCTGCCTCATGGATTTTGTCTCTCCTCTCCATGCCGTGCCAAAACCTGGAACCTGTAAGCATAAACCAATACTCACCCGAAACTAGAAAAATCTGCAACTACTTACCTTCAAGTTCCTCAYATACTAACCTGGCCCTTCCCTTCTCTTTCAGGCTGAACCCCCTTCCCCCTACACCTGTCAATAAAATCACTTACCTTTTTGTACATCAGTTGTCCTGGTCTGTTCTTCACTGGTTGCTCACATTTGACAAACCTTGAAAACCTGTTAGACAGCAACACAGTTWCAACTGTGCTTGGAGTCCGTTTTCCACAGAATTAAACATTTTGCTCCGATTTCCACATTTATCACTGGATTTATCGCGTGATCTCACATTTCCTTCACACACTTCTCAGACCTCCTCTGTGCTCCGCACCAGTGGACCAGATGCTGTATAAATTGGGATGCAAACGATTCCCGTATCAGACTTTTATTGTGTGCAAAGTTTGCATGTTCTCCTTGTGCTTGAGTGGGTTACTCCAGTTTCCCCCACCCCCCAAAAGCACGTACAATGGGTTGCCTTCAGGCCTAGGCCTCCATTAAAAAGGAGATTTAAAATCTCAATAGGATTTGCCTGGTTAAATAATGGTAAAATAAATGAACGGCAGTAAAATGTACACTGCAGTGGAACTGCATCTAGTATAACAATCTTTGTTCCACCAGTGGTAAAAACAATTGTTTTTTTAAATTAAAAGTTTACAAATGCTACCAGTGACTTTTGTCTTAAACTAAGGTGTCAGATGACTTCATCTGGTTCTTACCTTTGGTTTGACACCCTTACAAAAAATAAAAAAAATGTTGAAAAGCTTTTAAGAAATTTCAGGAGCGACTGATGAGGGGCAACTCAACTAGAGTCATAAATGAATTAAATTCTTGTCACATCTATTTCAGTTTGTATCAATCTTATGTACTGAAAACAATATGAGAATTTATTATTTTTTTAAATTCCTCATCGACCTGTTGTCCCTGACAGTTGATCGTATACAAGCAGAAGAAAAAAAATGGATGGATGGATTTTGTAAAAAATATAAAAGGTTTTTTGTTGTCTAAAACCAGTTAGCAGACTAATTAATTTTCTAATTTAAAATCTAAACTTCATTTTCTTTTCTCAATCTTAGTTTATCAAAAATTGAATGTCAGTGATGATGCATTTATTTCGGTTAAATTTTATCTAGGTAATACAAAATTCTTCACATTTTAATCCACATCTTAGTTTATCAAAAATTGAATGTCAGTGATGATGCAGTTATTTCGGTTAAATTTTATCTAGGTAATACAAAATTCTTCACATTTTAATCCACATTTTAAAATTTGATTAAGGTTTGTTTTACAAATGAAGGTATTATGTGCAAAAGAACATTTGTTTTAAATCTGATTCTAAAAAGCCTCAAAGTGATGAAAACCTCTCACCTTCTCTGTAACGTTTGTTTCTAGTTGTCCTTCAGCATGGCTCAGATCAATGACTGCTTGTATAATGGTGTCCAGTCTGATTTTAATACTAATTTGTGTACTTGTCACAATGATGGATGAGAGGTTTTTGCATAATGTAAATTGTATTTTATTGTCACTCTGTGATTTACAGTACATCAACTTTGTTTGACATGGTTTCTGAAACACATTCCACATTTTAAAAGAGCACTTCATGGTCCAACAAACTAAACATTAAACAACTATTTAATTATGTATAAAACAAGAGGATGTAATGAAGTTCAGAAAAGCCCAATTGTCACGTTAGGAACACCATCCTGAAAATTTTCCAGTGAAAGCAGCTATGACTAAACAAAACAGTTGTACACAATGGTCACACGTTGCTAAGATTGATTGGTGTCTTTGTGTCACAAAAAGGAAAATTACCAAACCAAAAACATCCTTTAAACATCTTACAACAACTAAATTAAACTAAATTCATGCTGATTCATCTYACTTGGGTCCACATCCTGGTAGTTTTCCTTCCCTCTGCAGAAAGAYCAGAGGTAACACCAGACTGCTGGGAACAAAGAACCACACTGAAGACCAACCTAATATACAAAACACAACCCCATAAGGTTCTGTAAAGTTTTGCCCTATACGTAAAATCATATTGCTGAAGAACCACAGTGAAAGAACTGCTGTTATGATAACCATGGTGTGGAAAGCCCTTTGCTTTGATTGGTCAGTACGCCCTCTGTTCCCACCTCCCTCACCTGGTCCTGGARGAATCAGAGCACAGAGAACAGAAAGGCTGCAGAAACAGAAGGCCACTGATGTGAAGGCCAGCAACCAGCTGGTGACCATTTCAAAGGAACCTTGAAACCATGTTGTTGGAACCAAAACTACAACAGAAACCAGCCAAACACAACTGATGATGATGTTTCTGATCCTGACCCCACCTGTCCCTCTGAGACGCAGGTAGAAGACAGGATGGACAACAGCCAGGTAGCGCTCCACACAGGTAACAAGGTGAAACAACATCTGTCCAGAAGTGAAAATGGTAAACATGACAGTCGCTACCATTATTACTTTGTCTTGGCTAACAATGATGCCAATAAAATAAAACCAAGTTGCTAAAATACAAAGAAGATCCAAAACAACAATGTTGTAGGTGAGGATGTCGATGTGACTCGATGTTGTAAAAGAAGAGTTGAAGCGTTGTTTCCTCCATTTCTGAAAACCAACAACAAGAACGAAGAAAAGCAGAGGTGTAGTAAAGATGTAGGAGATCAGGAGGCTCAGCACGATGGCGTTGATTTCCAGGAGGTTGCAGTCATGTCGAACTTGAAGGGATGAGTTGGAGGAAGAGTTGACAGACATCTTCATCAACACCTGAGAAAACAGAAAGACATATGAATTAAAAAAAAACCTTTTTGTTGTATCTTTGAATTTTTGTTGAACATCAAGACCACATGTACCCAGAGTTAACAGACAACACCCAGAGTTTCTGTAGTTTCTAAATTTCATACAGTTCTTAGAACATTTTATCTTTTGTTCAAAACAGGTGTTAGCCAAAAATTTTAACCTCTAACCTGCTCCATATATGAGTTGTTTTAAGCAATAATAAAATGTGAACAATATTAGTCAAAGTTAAAC
>NW_013952831.1:369515-371434 GCF_001266775.1 Austrofundulus limnaeus
TAAATATATATATATATATTTAAAATACATACCTTAAATCTAAATGTATAATCTGGATATTTACACATACTTGGTTCCTCCTGCACCGTTTGGCGCATTGGGAAGGTAGACTTCTCCATTGGGGTTGATCTCTTGTGACCACATCAGCTTTATCTGGGCTGATATCTTGGGCCTTGAGGTCTTCTTGGAAGGTTCAATGCCAATTCTGTGGGATYCCCTTGTTTCCGTTTCCCCTGTGGCGGTATCCATTGAATGGACGTTTTTGGTAGGTATGGTGCTCCCTGATGGAGGACATGTCCAGCAAATCTTAATTGGCGTTCTGTCACAATGCCGTTCAGAGGAGGGGTGGCTGTTCTGCAATGGATCTCATTAAAGATTTGGTCCCCGTGTGAGACTTGCAGGCTCCATCGTAACCACCACTGCTGGGAAACGTTCAGTCTTTGAAGACATCTTCCATGTTWCACATGTGTGGCTGTTGGGATGACGATCGAGTTAAAAAGGCGGATCCTTGTCACCATGCTGAGGGTTGTGGACTTCCAAATTGGTTGGAGCTGCTGGAAAACAGTTCCCACCTTCCCAATCCTGCATGCCTTGTTGTGTTCCGCATCACCATCATTAGTTATTACGCTTCCCAAATATGTGAACCTTTGCACTCCTTTAATCTGGTGTGACCCGATAGTGGCGAGGTGCCAGTTGTGGCGTACCTGATTTGAATGATCTTGGTCTTGTTGACGCTAACCCGGAGTCCAACCTTGTTTGATCCTCCATCAAGGCCTTTGGTCATGTCAATGATGATCTTGTTCTTTGCCCCAAAAATTGCAATGTCGTCCGCAAAGTTTAGATCCGTGAGTCGGACCAGTTCATGCCACGTTATTCTGAAATCTGCTCTATCCATGGTCCTGCGCAGAATGTAGTCAATGACCAGGTCAAATAGGAAAAGGGAAAAGACACACCCCTGTTGCACGCCGGTCTCAATGGCGAAAAACTCACATTGCAATGCATTGTTTCTTCCTCTGTTAGTACACAGCAGCTCAAGTTGAGGTACAGGTTTCGTAAAACTTGGACAAACTGTTCTGAAATTCCATATGGACTCACAATTTTCCAAAGTGACTCCCATTGCCTACCTGCCACCAGTGGGCAGAGGCATAAAAAATAACTGTCCCTTATTGTTTTAGTAATGGAGTGGCACAACAGCTTAATGGTTAGCACTGGCATCTCACAGCAAGGTCCTGGGTTCGATCCCCAGATCCGACCTGGAGTCTTTCTGTGGGGTTTACATGTTCTCCACGTCCTAGTGTGCATTTTCTCCGGGTACTCCGGTTAGCGCCACAGACCAAAAACATGTAAGGTCATATTCAGACCTGACAATTTGGTCCGCTTTAAACGAACCAGAGTTCGTTTCCAGCGTTGGTCCGGACCTTTTCTACAAGTGTGAATACACTCATGTGAACTCTGGTGCGTATCAAACAACCGTACCGAGACCTACTTTTTGAGGTGGTCTCGGTCCACTTCCAAACGAACTCTGGTGTGGTTCGCTTCAGTTTGCTTCTGGTGTGAATACAGACCGGACTCTAACCGAACCAACTGCATTAAACATGCACCTTTTTGGACTTCACAGGCCACCGTTGCTGAGCTCCATAAACTGAAACCATACATATTTCATCGTCTCCTGTTAGCAGCTCTGCTGCAGCATGTAGTGGATCAGAACACGCAGCGCACCTCGTCTCCTTTGGGTCGCGGGACACATTTACGTGACGTCGCTCCAAAATTACAATATTATCACGGAACCACCATTAAATTAGCTGCTTCTGACATTTTAAATACTATTGCAGTTGTACTGTCGGCATAAATGTGTGCATCAGAACTGCAGCACACAGAACTTTCTTGTTCTCTTCTGGGTCTGTGGCTCAGTCCCGCCC
>NW_013952831.1:371612-375025 GCF_001266775.1 Austrofundulus limnaeus
CTTATAGTTCATTTGCAAAAAAGCACAATGTGAATGCAAACCGCACCAAACAAAAAAAATAAAGTCTACTTTTGGTCCGGACCAAACAATTGGACCAAAGGACTTTCCTGGCCTGAATACACCCTAAAATAGGTTGCCTACAGGCCCATCCCTTGTAAAACGGGTCTATGATCTCAATGGGATTTGCTTGATAAAATAATGGTAAATAAATAATTCTACCCTGGTTTAAGAGACAAAGCATTTTTCTCTTTCTGACACATTTATGTCTGTAGTTTATTTGGCAGATTTGTTTAGAGCCAGAATATAAGAATTTTTTGTCATTGGACCAAAACAACAAAAGTCATTTGGTGGCTTTCTGAAGCTTTAGTTGTAATACACATAAAGACTGTATACAAGAAATACACATGATATTACTCTGTAACGTTAACATGATGACATCGTGTATGATTAAATTAATTATAACAGAGCCTGTAATGGAATACATATGGAAAAATACAAAACAACAACAAAGAAAGATTAATTTACATGCTGTATTGGTTAAGTCTCAGTGTGATTCAGCAGGTTATGTTAGGGTGGAGTGGGATGGTGTGGGGGGAACTCTGAGTATGAAGTGTGGAGGCAAGGGGTATCAGAGAGGCTGCAGCTCTCAGAAACCAGCTTTCCTCAGGTCTGATAGAAAGATGATAATTTGTGGTCCGAGGATGTTTAAACTGAGTCATCTGATTTGGGTCCACAGCCTGGTAGTTTTCCTTCCCTCTGCAGAAAGAGCAGAGGTAACACCAGACTGCTGGGAACAAAGAACCACACCGAAGACCAAGCTGTCAGACAGAAAATATAACCAGATGGCTCTGAAAAATTTTGTATCATAGAAACAATCAGATTGCTGAAGAACCATAAAGACAGAACTGCGGTTATGATAGTCATGGTTTGGAAAGCTCTCTGCTTTGATTGGTCAATACGCCCTCTATTCCCACCTCCCTCACCTGGTCCTGGACGAATCAGAGCACAGAGAACAGAAAGGCTGCAGAAACAGAAGGCCACTGATGAAAAGGACAACAACGAGCCACTGATCATTGACGCTGAAACGTTAACCCACATGAATAGAACAAGCACTATAAAGGAAGCCATCCAAACACAACTGATGATGATGTTTCTGATCCTGACCCCACCTGTCCCTCTGAGACGCAGGTAGAAGACAGGATGGACAACAGCCAGYTAACGCTCTGCACATGTGAAAATGTGAAACAGCATTTGTCCAGGAGTGGAAATGGTGGATATGCCAATCCCTGCTAATAAAAAATCTTCTTTTTCAGTAATGATGCCAAAAAAGTAAAACCAATTGCCTAAATTACAAAGAAGGTCCAGAACAACAACATTGTAGGTGAAGATGTCGATGTGGCTTGATGTTGTAAAAGAAGAGTTGAAGCGTTGTTTCCTCCATTTCTGAAAACCAACAACAAGAACAAAGACGAACAGAGGTGTTGTAAAGATGTTGATGATTAGGAGGCTCAGCATGATGCCTTTTGTTTCTGGGATGATGCAGTCCTTATACTGAACACAAAGTGATGAATTGGAGGAAGAGTTGACAGACATCTTCATCAATAACTGAGAAGAAAACAAAAAGACATGAATAAACTGTACAACATATGTTTAGTAAGTACTATTCTTTAAAAATGACATTTTATGGTTCCAATTTTGTATTTTGGTTAAAGTAGCCTACGTCAAGAGCAAATGTATTCGGAGTTAATAAACAATTTGGCAACAGGACGTCTCAGTGATTAACACTGATGCCTCACAGCATGAAGGTCCTGGCTTTGATCACCAGTTCGGACCTGTGGTCTTTCTGAGTTTGCGTGTTGTACTCGTTCTTGAGTGGGTTTTGTCTAAGTACTGATCTCTTTCACAGACCAAAAACCTGTCTATAGGTTGCCTTCAGGCTCAGGCCACCCTGTCAAAAGAGATCTGTGATCTCAATGGGATTTGTCTGATTAAATAAAGGTTAATAAACAAACAAACAAACAAATAATATACTTTAATTTCTGTGGCTTCTAAATTAAATACAGTTCTTAGTAAAAACATTTAATTTATTGTACAAACGCTGACAATGCAATGAAGGTGTTAGTCAACCACTTTAAAGTGTAACTAACCCCCGCCCCCGTCAATGTATAACCCCACCCCCAGGCAAATTTGAAAATTTCCAACAAAGTGGACAGTGCCAAAAGACACTGAGGGGCACAGCCAAGTGTGAGGATGAGTGAGGAGGTGTGGTCAGGACGAGAGAACCTGACAAGCTAGCATTTTTTAAACATAGAGAGGAGACTAAGAAGGGAGGAATATGCTGAGGAGGGTCAGCATTAGGGGAGGGGTCAGGAATGGTTGAGCGTGTGGTCATAGTTGTATCTAGGATGTATACAGTGGGGTAATTTAATAAAATAAATTAGATTATTTAGAATAATTTCTTCTAGTGTCTGTTTACATTTTATTGAGGTGAACTGTAAACAGTCCTGTAACTGTAAACAGTTAGGCCCGKAGGTTAACAGATTCATCTTTTCTAGTTTAAAAAATAAAATACTTAGATGCATCAAACCTGTTCTGGATTATTCTACACTCATTGTGGAATACTTAAAACCATGTTTGTGACTTGCGAAACCCCAATAAACAGTTTTAGCACATTTTATGCACCTCCTCCATCTCTACGAAGCACAACACATAGCAAACACTCCATGTACTAGCTTAGATGCACTGAAACAGTACACCTACACTCGCTGAAATATGCCGGCCATATCCCACTACATCTTACACAGTACATAGAAATCAATAGGCTGTACCTAATGCTCTCTTGGAACAGCTGACTCCACTATACATTCCCCTTACCTAACATTAAATACAGATTCATGCCCAACCCTGACCCCTTCCTTAAAACTAACCACACAGATTCATTTCCAACCCTGACTGAGAATCATCTTTGCTTTAATATGGGGCAAACAAATGTTCTGTTAGAGTTAATGTGGTCTAATTATAAGAACTCAAACAGTGAATCTCAGAAAGACTCAGCCTGCACAGCGACATGCTCAGGGGCGCAGATAGGATTTTTGAACTGGGGGGGACCAAGTTTTCAGCAAATGATTTCCATCTAAGTAATTTTTAGTAATTTGATTAGTTACTTTCATAATAGCTTTTGAGTGAATAGTTTGCAATAAAATGGCATTATAGAATTATTTGAAACCTGAATATTAATCGGTGCCAGGGGGCTAATTATGAAAAACAATTTCTACCACTTCCTAGAAATGAAACTTAAATAAAGTTGTTAATGCTCTAGTTTGTCTTTAGATCAGTAATTTGTTTCATGAAGTTTACCCAACTAACTAGAATATACTCAAAATAAATTCTAATTTGAGTAAACACTTTATATT
>NW_013952831.1:375412-382184 GCF_001266775.1 Austrofundulus limnaeus
AGCTAACCTAAGGTAGCTAGCTGATAGATCACGTGGTCTGGTCTACCTAACTGCACGAACTTTCGGTAAGAAAAAACGTGGTCTGGTCTACCTAACTGCACGAACTTTCGGTAAGAAAAAACGTGGTCTGGTCTACCTAACTGCACGAACTTTCGGTAAGAAATCACCTGGTCTGGTCTACCTAACTGCACGAACTTTCCGTAAGAAAAAACGTCATTAGGGAAATTTTAAAATTATTTTCCGGTTCTGTGAAGAATAAAGTTTACCAAAAAGCTGGACATCAAAAGAGTCTGATATTACCTCTTCCAGATGAAGCCTGAACTCATTTCAACTCGTTGTTTATGATGCTGCAGAAGGCAGCGCAACGCGTGCAGCCTGTGTGTGTGTGCGTATGTTTTTGCTACGTGGTTGGGACCTATTTCCTGGTGCATGTGCACACAGCCCGGTGGTGAGAATCATTGTTCCTTATGGGTACAAAAAGCCCGGTCCCTGTTTGGAAACATAATGTTGTTGAGTCAGGTTGTAGAAATGACCGGTAAATGAATGGAAGTCAATGTAAAGTCCCCATGAGAATAAAGAACAAACCCGTGTGTGTGTGTGTGTGTTTCACCGCTCCGCTGTGTGACACAGCCTGAGAGATGGGAAGGGAAGGGAGTGGGGAGAGGGCTACCCGCGCTGCTGCTGCTGCTCCACTGTGGGAGCGTCAGCGAACTAACAGAARGGTAATCAAAAGTTTTGATCAGATTTTTTCTCATCCTATCAGGGAAAGTGGGGGGGACTGATCAGTGTCACTATAAATCTGGGGGGGACATGTCCCCCCCGGTCCCCGGAATAACTGCGCCCATGGACATGCTCCTGTCACAGCAGTCTCTCAGGAGGAGAGAGTTTAGTCACTCACACAAAGTTGGACAGATCTGTTTGATAACAACGCTCTGAACATATATCTTAAATATATAGTTAGGTTTTAGAGACTATAGTCTCTGGTAGTTCAGGAGCAAAGTGCGGGAGTAGATGTCAAGACTGACCGCTGCAGCCGCTGCTCGAGCCGCTGATTCAACCCGTCTCTGCTGAAAGTCCCGCCCCGCTCTGCTCTGATTGGATAAAACGGCTCTGGACTTTGTCTGATTTGTTGAAGGCAGTGTCCATTTTATCCTTATATCAGGGTCCCGCTGCCCTTAGAGGCTTTGTGAGCACCGAACAACGATCCAGTCACACCAGTGCGGCTGGATTTTTTTATTTTATTTTTTTAAGAAATCAGGTCGCATTTGCGACCAAACTGGTTGTACTCTAGAGCCCTGCTAGCTGTTGTTTTCATAATCTCAGGTACAGTCTTAGGTACGCAAGTGAGCTTTATGACGTTCCACCTGGTGCGCTTTTTCTTTTTTGATCGCGCATGCGCACCTGCGCACTGCTTATGTGCATCCCTGCATATAGGACCCAGTGGCCCAGGACTGATCTTGAGTAAGTGTGCAGTTTCTAAGAGATTTACCAACTCTGCAGAGCCATCAGGTGGCAGGTGGGACCCTCTGAGTGAATACTCCCCAACCCAACCCTAACCCATTTCAAATGAAGTACTGCTCTTGAAACCATTGGAATAAATTCACAAGTCTGGTCTCTATGTAAAAGCTATCAATCTGAATTCAGCAGTCCTAATTTCTGTAACTGTAACTAGTATTTAGTTAGTGAAATTAAAATACACTATAACCATCTTTTTCATTTCCAAGGCTGCATGCTGAATAAAAGGAAAGTTGATTGGCTACACAGCTGTGGTGTCACAATAGAGCTGGTTGGCCGATTCTAGTTAATCAATCATGTGTACCARATACGGGTGGGACATGAGGGGCTTGCCATACCTTTTGGGCTCTGCAGAGCCTTTAGATGAACCTAGTTGAAAAAAATTAGTGTCAATTGAACAAAGACAATAAAATGAACAGTCTGAAAAGCCTTAATGCCTTCTTATTTAAATTCAAAGTTCCTGGTAGCATGGGTCAAGCTATGAAAAACTGGAAGTAACCACAAACTGGGAATGTACCGCGGGTGGTACATTGAGGGTTAAGGGGTCAAAGCTGCTCAAGGTAGTGAAAAATAAGGTGGAAACAACCTTTTGGCTTTTCCTGATTTGGAAGCTTAACGTTTGTGTGGCTCAGCATTGGTAAACAGGCAGGATTAAACCTCAACAAACAGATTTATTATCAAGGGAATGTTAAAGATGATGCAGAACAGCAACTTTGAAGTTAGTTTAGAAAACTATTGGACTACAAAGAAGTAAGTAAGTTCATTCAGTTTGTTTTGTGATACAAGGCAGTGTCCATGTGTCCTCTTCAAGCACAGCTGATGTTTTTTCCTCCTTCTGTCTGCTTCATTTCACAACATTTACATGGGAAACTGTCTAGCTTCTCCATTGAAACAGAAAGTAACCAAAGCAATGCAGGTAGTTTAGCCACAGTGGAYGATTCCRCCCAGCCTTAGCAGATAGAAGGGCAGGCGATGCATGAAGCAGGTCCTGTCGAGGCAATGTGTGTGTTAAGGTTAGCAGCATTGTTGCTAACATGGGCTAATGTTCAAAGCAGTAACAAACTTTCCTCACATTGCTCACTGTCCCAACTCCTGACTCACATCAGTGAAGTGTCTGAATGAGASGCTTTTATACCCAAACACAGGAGCTGTGACAGAAGCACGTTGTAATGTAAGCATGTAACATTTGAACCAAAAGGAAACTTCAACTGCAGTGGTCACTGTTCAACCCATAGAGGGCAGAACTAATACGTTTTCAGACCAAATATTGCGGAATTAAACAATTTTACACAAAATTGTCTAAATAAAAAATGTAAAACTGTAACCTTTAAGGCAGAATTTAGACAGTTTATCTTAAAAAATATTTTGTGTTTACTTACACCTTTACCCTGACCTGCTCCATATATGAGCTGCTTTAACTGAACAATATTAAACCTCCTCACCTTGTCAGCAGTGTTTCTGTCTGACTCTTCTTCAGCTCTGCTCAGATCAATGACTGCTCCTTCTGTGGTCTTCAGTCTAAATATAATACTTGTTGCTGCATGTGGGTCAAAATGATGGACAAGAGGAGCTTTTGCATTTTGTAAAACACTCATAATTTATTTTCACTGTGTGACAGACAATCATTTTTTCAATGCAGGTCAGAGCAGCGTGGTTTTAGGTTCATCTCACATTTCTAATGGATTATTAAAAGCAGTCATAATGTTTATACAAATTTATTATAGATTATCCTGCAGAAATACAGCTGATATTAAAAACTCTCACATCCTGGTGTAAAACAAGTTTAAAATGATCAAACAGTTTTAAGAAATTCTAAAACTATCAGGACAAAAAMCACCTCATTTCAGGGTCTTACGTGAAATGAACCCAGAACCAGGTGGACATGGAAAAACTCAAAGTAAAACAAAGTTAATAAATAAAACAAAAGGCTTACAAGGCAGCAGTGAGCAGTTTTTGTACAGCATTTCACACTAGATATTTATACAAATTAATTATATATTATCCTCCAGTACAGCTGATATTAAAAACCCTCATTTCTTGGTGATGAACAGGTTTAAAATATCAAACAGCATTAAAGAATTTTATCAGGGCATAAAGTACTTGATTATCAAAAACTAACTTTGTTAGACAGTTAAAGATGTACTCCTGAGACCAGGTGAAAATGTGTCTCATGGTTTCTGGGAGTTACCTGATCAAATATTGGTTAATAAATAATTCSATCCTGGTTTAAGGGCTGCATGGGTTCTGAACCTGTAGCTTACTGAGACAAAGATTTTTTCTCTTTCCGTCACTTCTTTGCCTGTAATGATTTTGGCAGATTTGTTTAGAGTAAGAATTTACTTTTATTGGACCAAAATAAAGAAAAGTCATTTGGAGACTTTCTGAGACTTTAGCTGCAATATGCATAAAGACTGTATACAAGAAATACACAAAATATACATGATATGAATCTGCAAAGTATACTGTACATGATGACATCTTGTAAAGTCAGAGCTTGTAATTGAATACTATGGAACGATACAAAACAACAAGGAAACAAAGCAATGTGTAATATATGATTTATTTACACGCTGTATTGCTTAAGTCTCAGTGTGATTCAGCAGGTTATATTYGGGTGGGGTGGGATGGTGTGGGGGGAACTCTGAGTATGAAAAGTGTGGAGGCAGTGGGTATCAGAGAGGCTGCAGCTCTCAGAAACCAGCTGTTTCTCAGGTCTGATAGAAGGAGGACAGTTTGTGGTCTGAAGATGTTTATATTGATTCATCTGATTTGGGTCCACAGCCTGGTAGTTTTCCTTCCCTCTGCAGAAAGAGCAGAGGTAACACCAGACTGTTGGGCAKCAAAAACCACACTGAAGACCAACCTGTCAGACAGAAAATATAACTAGATTGCTCTGAAAAATATTGTATCATAGACACAACCAGATTGCTGAAAAACCATAATGACAGAACTGCTGTTATGATAATCATGGTTTGGAAAGCTCTCTGCTTTGATTGGTCAATACGCCCTCTGTTCCCACCTCCCTCACCTGGTCCTGGACGAATCAGAGCACAGAGAACAGAAAGGCTGCAGAAKCAGAAGGCCATTGACGTGAAGGACAGCAACAATGCAGCAATCATGGCMAAAGAAACATTGACCCAAATGATTAGAACCATCACTGTAAAGGAAACCAGCCAAACACAACTGATGATGATGTTTCTGATCCTGACCCCACCTGTCCCTCTGAGACGCAGGTAGAAGACAGGATGGACAACAGCCAGGTAACGCTCTGCACAAGTGAGAATGTGAAATAGCATCTGTCCAGGAGTAAAAATGGAAAACATGACACTCCCTGCTATTACCAAATAATCTTTGTTAGTAATGATGCCTAAAAAGAAAAAGCAACTTCCTAAAATACAGAGAAGTTCCAGAACAACAACGTTGTAGGTGAAGATGTCGATGTGACTCGATGTTGTAAAAGAAGAGTTGAAGCGTTGTTTCCTCCATTTCTGAAATCCAACAACAAGAACGAAGACAAACAGAGGTGTTGTAAAGATGTAGGAGATCAGGAGGCTCAGCATGATGGCTTTGGTTTCAGGGATGATGCAAAAGTATGAGTTGGAGGAAGAGTTGAGAGATATCGTCATCTTCATCAACAACCGAGGAGAAAACAGAAAGACATGTCAACAAAATCTAATGAGTGAAACTTGTACCTTTGAATTTTGGTTGAAGTAGCTTACATCAACGAGAGTTAACACACAACACCCAGAGTTTCTATAGCATCTAAATTTTTCACAGTTTGTAAGAACATTTCATCATTTGTCCAAATGTTGTCTCTTTAATGAACAGTCAACCACTTTAACCTCTAACCTGCTCCATATATGAGTTGTTTTAAGCAATAATAAAATGTGAACAATATTAGTCAAAGTTTAACAGTCTTCACTTTATTAAAACTGCTCACCTTGTCAGCAGTGTTTCTGTCTGACTCTTCTTCAGCTCTGCTCAGATCAATGACTGCTCCTTCTGTGGTCTTCAGTCTAAATGTAATACTTGTTGCTGCATGTGGGTCAAAATGATGGACAAGAGGAGCTTTTGCATTTTGTAAAACACTCATAATTTACTGTCACTGTGTGACAGACAARCATTTCTCAATGCAGGTCAGAGCAGCGTGTGGTTTTTATACTGCATCTCACATTTCTAATGGATGTTTATATAAACTTGTCATAGATTATCCTCCAGTTCAGCTGGTATTAAAAGCTCTCACATCCTGGTGTTAAAATGTTTAAAAAGATCAAACAGCTTTAAGGAATTCTAAAACTACCAGGGCAAAAAGTGCTTGATTATTAAAAACCAACTTTCCCCATTAAATCATGTGCTTCAAATTTAAAGTGAGTTTATCAGTCACACAAACTCATACACACCTGATCCTCCAATCTGAGAATGGTTAGATCTTATGATGATCACACCAATTCACCCCATCTTGCGATGGGTCGCATTTCATTCAGGCACAACTAGAATTTGTGTGACAGAGTCAGATAGTTGTGTACATCACTGGATCTGTCATCACAAAAATGCATGAATTGACAGTTACTGTTCTGCCCTACATATAGTCACTCATCTTGTGACACACCCAGCCATGGGCATAACCAATGGGGGTAAGGGTGGGACACGTCTCGTATCTATGCCCTCTATCCCCTGCACTTTTTTAACCATTGCAACTGTCTAATCTGCTATTAAGATGTGGTAATGTGGTTTTCCGAGCCATCCTTAAATGCATCACGTGATAACATGGGTGTACACCTGTGGATCACCGAGATGTGGATCAGACACAGCGGTGGACAGGCTGTCTGTGAGTTATGGAGGGTCACAGGACAGACAGTTCTGTTGGATCAGGGTGCATTGTTTTTATACTTTTACCTCATTAAAATGCTGCTGGGTACCGACACAGCTGCCTTCGCAGCAGCTGGTGAAACTAACGTTCAATGCGAGTGGCCCCTCCCAAATTGAAAAAGAGGAAGGAGAAAGGTCCATCCATTCATCCATTTTCTGCCACTTATCCGGGGTCTGGTGTCGGGGGCAGCAGCCTCAGCAGAGACCCAGACRRCCCTCTCTCCAGACACTTGGACCAGCTCCTCTGGGGAATCCCAAGGTGTTCCCAGGCCAGCTGAGAAACATAGTCCCTCCAGTGTGTCCTGGGTCTTCCTCTGGGTCTCTTCCCAGTGAGACATGCCCGGAACACCCCACCAGGGAGGCGTCCAGGAGGCATCCTAACCAGAAG
>NW_013952831.1:382444-383596 GCF_001266775.1 Austrofundulus limnaeus
CCCAGACACCATGCCGAGGAAACTCATTTCGGCCGCTTGTATCTGCGATCTCGTTCTTTCGGTCACTACATAGATGAGGGTAGGAACGTAGACCGACTGGTAAACAGAGAGCTTCACCTTCTGGCTCAACTCTCTTCTTCACGACAGACTGATATAGCGCCCGCATCACTGCAGATGCAGCACCAATCCACCTGTTGATCTCCCGCTCCCTTCTTCCCTCATTTGTGAACAAGACCCCAAGATACTTAAACTCCTCCACTTGGGGCAGGACCTCCTCCCCGACCTGGAGGCAGCACACTACCATTTTCCGGCTCAAGACCATGGTCTCAGATTTGGAGGCACTGATCCTCATCCCGGCCGCTTCACACTRGGCTGTGAACTGCTCCAGTAAGAGCTGGAGATCACGATCTGATGAAGCCAATAAATGGTAAATGGACTGTACTTATAAAGCGCCTTTCTATCCATCCAGGAAAATCAAGGCACTTTAAACTTACAGACATTCACCCATTCATACACTGATGATGGCAAACTACATTGTAGTCACAGCTGCCCTGGGGCACACTGACAGAGGRGAGGCTGACATACACTGGCACCACCACTGACCACCATCAGTAGGCAAGGTGAGTGAAGTGTCTTGCCCAAGGACACCACGGTATGTGGGCATGGCGGGGAGTCGAACCTGTGACTTGCGGGTCCCAAAGCCGGCTGCTCTACCACTACACCACAGCCGCCCAAATAGGACCACATTATCCACAAAAAGCAGAGATGTGATCCTAAGGTCACCAAAAATGATCCCCTCAACACCTCGGCTGCTCCTAGAAATTCTGTCCATAAAAGTTACGAACAAAATTGGTGGCAAAGAACAACCTTGGTGGAGTCCAACTCTCACAGGAAACAAGTCCGACTTACTACCAGCAATGTGGACCAAGCTCTGGAACCGGTTGTACAGGAACCTAACAGCCCATATCAATGAGCCTGGTACCACATACTCCCTGAGTACCCCCTGCAGGAATCCCAGAGAGACACGATCAAATGCCTTCTCCAAGTCCACAAAACATACACTCACCGGCCACTTTATTAGGTACACCACGCTAGTAACGGGTTGGACCCCCTTTTGCCTTCAGAACTGCCTCAATTCTTCGTGGCATAGAT
>NW_013952831.1:384721-388036 GCF_001266775.1 Austrofundulus limnaeus
AAAACCACACTGCTCTTCCTGAATCTGAGATTCAACTATCTGATGGACCCTCCTCTCCAGGACCCCTGAATAGACCTTACCAGGGAGGCTCAGAAGTGTGATCCCCCTATAGTTGGAACACACTCTGCGGTCCCCCTTTTTAAATAGGGGGACAACCACCCTGGTCTGCCAATCCAGGAGCACTGACCCCCCAATGTCCATGCGTTATTGTAGAGTCGCGCCAACCAACACAACCTCAAAAGAAGAAAGGCGAGCTGGAAAAATTAGCAAACATACTAAAAGAAAAGTGAACAAAAAAAAAACTGGGGGTAGTGGAAGATGCAGCCAAATGTGCTAAATAAAAGTTTCTGTGATGAAAGGGCAGATGTCAGCGTGACAAATCAGCCAAGCCAGTCCTGACACAAACCAGGACACAGACCCAGCAGCAATGGGTCCAGGTTAGCAGCTCTGCCTACACACAGTCCTTCATCCCAGAAGTGGTTTATGAGTTAAAATGACTTAATGGCCTGATTTTTATGAAAAGCTGCTTATTTAATAATCTTTTAGAAACTTATTATTGGGATTTTTACATTTAATTATTTTATCATTTTGTATTAAGACTCTACTGAATGCAGCATTGTTTTTTTGTGTGTCTTTCCCTGCTGGTGCCTGATAGCAGGAGATAAGCCACCAACCTTGTAACTATCTGCAGCTGGTGACTGAGAACATCTTGTACTTGTGATTTACCTTTTTTGTCCTTCAATGTCTGTACTCTGCAAAACAAAGAGATAAGAACTGTGTGACTTTATGATTGGTTAAAATGTTATTTTTTTCTGTTCCTTGTATCTTAATAAAAATCCACTCCTTGAGCAGAAAGCTCAGAGCTTCACCACATCTTGGCCATGAAAAATCTAAGTATAGATGAATCTCTCCCTTTTGCAAAAGGAAACTGGTTAAAAAAAACTAAGCTCACTTGTTTCTGTCTGGTTCCTTTCTTTAAGGGTCAGGATCAGAAACAGGACCTCCTCCACGATCATCACAAACACCGGAACCCCACAGGGGTGTGTCCTAAGCCCAATCCTCTACACCCTGCTCACTTACGACTGTGCTACCTCCCATGAGAACAACATAATCCTGAAGTTCACTGATGACACTGCAGTGATAGGATGCATCACTGGGGAGGATAAAGCGGCTTACAGGAGGGAGGTAGCRGGCCTGGTGTCTTGGTGTGAGGACAACATCTCCCTCAACATCGACAAAATGAAGGCGCTTATAGTGGACATGAGGAAGGAAAGGAGGCCGCACCAGCCACTGCACATCAGAGACCTTGAGATTGAGAGGGTGAGCAGCTTCAAATATCTGGGCGTCCACCTCACTGAGAACCTGACCTGGACTGAGAACACCACACAGCTGGTCAAGAAGGCTCAACAGAGACTCTACTTCCTGAGGAGACTAAGGAAGTTTGGCATGTCACCAAAGATCCTCAGGAACTTTTACAGCTGCACTGTAGAGAGTATGTTGACCAGCTGCATCACAGCCTGGTACAGCAGTGCCACCACTATGGACCAAACGCCTGCAGCGAGTGGTAACAACTGCTGAGAAGATCACAGGGACTTCACTGCCCTCTCTGCAGAGCATCTACCGCTGCAGGGCCTCAGGAGAGCAGCCTCAATCATCAAAGACCAAACCCACCACCGGCATGGACTGTTTACACCTCTGCCCTCCGGCCGGAGGTACAGAAGTGTGACATGCAGAACCTCCAGATACAGGAACTCATTTTCCCCAAGTGCCATCAGCCTTTTAAACAGCTGAATGCACATGTGCACATTTCAGACTGTTACCTGTTGCACATTTGCACATTACACTTTAAAAACAGATTGTGCAGTTCACTTCTTGTTGTCATTATGATATTGTTCCCTTCTGATGTTATTATCCTTAGTTTAGTCACTTTTTATATCTTATCAACATTGTTTGTGTACTTTTGGTGATGATTCATTRRTTTTGTTAATATGGTTATCCCTTGGCATTCAAAAATGGACGACAAAGTAAGAATTTCACTGCTCAGGGAAACATGTTTTTCATCTGTGCATATGACAATAAACACTTTGAATCTTGAATCTTAAGGTGTATTTAAATAATACCCAACTGTTGCATGATTTGGTTATGAATAGGTCCATCAGTAAATTTAGGTGATTTTCATAATTACACCTGTTTATTAGGTAAAATTCTTAATATTCTTATTTTAAACATGTACTTGAGTGTCAGCACTGCTTGGTAAAATGTCATGTGTTACAAATAAAACTAAGTCAAGAATAAAAAGATAAAATGGAATTCTAAACTKGTTTGAAAATCTATCACGTCTTGATCTTGGCCAGCAGTGAGTAACCAACATGATTTACACACGGACTAACCTGTCTCTGAAATAGTTATCAAATCAAGTGTTTATTTATGTAGGTAAAACATTTTTAGCATGATGGAACTTGTGATGGGAAGAATGCAGTTTTTAAACAAAGCATCACGGGAGGTGTTCACCAACATCTTTGTTTTCATCAGCAGCTGAAAAGGAGAAAGACTTAWGAATACTTAAAAAACTGTGAAACACATTTCAATAATGGTATTCTATAAAGATACTGTGATGATTCAACTTGTTTTTCTGATTGGTTCTGTTCCTGATTGCTCCCATGTGCTGCTGATGAGCTGACAAGCTGCTGAGGTTTATAAGGAGTCTTCACCAGCAGCACATGGGAGCAATCAGGAACAGAACCAATCAGAAAAACAAGTTGAATCATCACAGTTGAATCATCACAGATACATGTTTACACTGGGATTTGTAAACTTATTTTGGTTCTACATTTGAATTTTGATCAACTACATTTATGGTAAAGCAGCAAATTTTAGTTGCATGCTTTCTTGGTTGTTAAGTAATTTTTTCTTCTGGGTTAATCCACATTTTTTAACTTGAATTAAGTTTATATTTGTTTTACAAATGAAGGTATTGTGTGTTCAATAAACAACCTGAACATTTGTTTTAAATCTGATTCTAAAAAGCCTCAAAGTGATGAAAACCTCTCACCTTCTCTGTAACTGTCACGACTTGGTGGTGAGGAGAACCCAAAATGCAGGCAGGCAGGCAGACCAAACTTAAAGTAATTAAAAAGACTTTAATAAACAAAAAAGGCCAACGTGGTGGCAAGCTAACAAAACAAAGAAACAAAACAAAACTTGGAGCATGAGCATGGGTAAGTAAATGAACAGACGCTGAAGTGGTGAAGAGAAGATCCTTAAATACAAACAGGGCTGAGTGGAAGTTGGAAACAGCTGGGTGATTACAATTAA
>NW_013952831.1:394142-395785 GCF_001266775.1 Austrofundulus limnaeus
GCCTCTGGCTGTAACAGTTTTTAAAAGTTGGTAAAATCAGTTGTCCTTTTGTAACAGGTTCTTAGCGAACAACTTCTTCTTACATGCACAATTTTCATGAAATACAGACAAATTAGATATCAAAATGTAGGCATTTTTGTCTCCTTTCAGCCAATATTTCTGGTTTTGTTGCAAGACAAAATGATTTCTTTTAAGTGTGTCAGATGTCAGGCAAGTACCACTTCCTGTATTACATTTTCAATGGTAAATTTGTCATGAAACAGTTCAGATGTAAAACAATAACTATCTTTTAACTCATCATATCTCTGACAGAAAGTGCAGTAAAACTTTCAAAATTTCGATGAATAAGAACCAATCTCTTCTGATACTCATGGTTTAAGAATTATTGAAATAGACCTCATAGTTTTGAAGCTTGMTGTTTGAACTAAACTTTTCAGAGATTTTCTCATGTTGAAAGTAAGTTGTTGATCAGCTGCTCTGCCCTGTCCTGTTATGACACCTTAATCAGGCCTTCTCATTGGCTGAGGCTGTTACTGGGCGAAGTAGCATCATGGCAACAACAKGGGGTTTTCTGTCATTCAACATGGCACCCAGATTGCTCAGCAGTTTTAAGACACACAGAGCTAAAATATGATGGGTTCAAGGCTGACAGCCAACTCAACACATTCTGAATGCTAATCACAAGTTTAAGCTAACTGCTAAAGCTAATTTAAAAAGCCTCTAAGTCAGCCATTTTAAAACTTACAGAGTTGAAAACCAGTYAAGCCAAAAACAAGCTTTAACAAATTCTGAATGCTAATTAAAAATACAAGACGGTTGCCATAGTTAAATATAAAATTGACTATAACTCAAACATGTTTTGACATATTTTGCTCAAAATTGGGATGACAGTAAATCACAATGATTTCAAACAAACAGTAAATACAAATCATTATTTTACTCGATGGCACGTGGCAACTCTTAGTTTCTCCAGGAACTATTCTAGAATTATTTTACTCAGTTGTGAATGTCTGGCTYTGACGAGTGTAGTGCAACTGCTAAATTACAGGCAGACAAAAAAGTGCACCTYATTTGCATGAATCAGTGAGTAACAGGTCTCTGCAGAATTTCAAGATAATTTAATSACTGAATCAGGTGGGTTGGAGGAGGGAAACAAAGAAACCATGCAGGATAGTGTCCSTTGAYGACCAGGATTTGACACCTGGGCTGTAGCTGGTTAAGTCTCAGTGTGATTCAGCAGGTTATATTTGGGTAGGTTGGGCTGGGGTACTCAGAGTTGTGTGAGTATTGAGTGTGTGGAAGCAGAGAAGTGTCATGGAGGCTACAGGTCTCAGAAACCAGCGTTCCTCAGGTTTCACAGAAGGAGGACAGTTTGTGGTCTGAAGATGTTTATATTGATTCATCTGATTTGGGTCCACAGCCTGGTAGTTTTCCTTCCCTCTGCAGAAAGAGCAGAGGTAACACCAGACTGTTGGGCACCGAAAACCACAATGAAGACCAACCTGTAACACAATAAACAAACCCAAAGGGTTCTGAAATATTTTGACTTATACAAACAACCAGATTGCTGAGAAAACTCAATGATAGAACTGCTGTTATGATAATCATGGTGTGGAAAGCTCTCTGCTTTGATTGGTCAGTAC
>NW_013952831.1:397130-399922 GCF_001266775.1 Austrofundulus limnaeus
GAATTAGAGTTTCTGCATCAGTGAAAGGAATAAAAAATCTGATTTTAGCAATGTTCCTAATTTGGAAAAGGGCTGTTTTAGTGATGTTCTTAAAATGCTTAAAAACTAAGATCAGAGTCAAAGGTCACCCCCAAATTCCTGGCTTCATGAGTGCAGTTAAAACCAATATTAATGTAGAAAGAGACTGAGTTACAAGATCCCTTTTGGTCTTTGGCCCAAACACTATCAACTCTGCTTTATCATTAGCTACTGAGTAAAATATAGTTGTCAGGCATCTAGGTTTTGATGTCAGCAAGGGAAAAAGTAAGTTTATTGAGAGTTGAGAGGTTAGATGGGTTAATAGCCAAATAAATCTGGGAATCGTCTGCATAAAATAGAAAAGATATATTAACTTTATGAATAACCTGACCAAGTGGTAACATATAAACAGAAAATAATAAAGGCCCAAGAATTGACCCTCGGGGAACACCACAGGTAAGTGTAGCTGAGCTGGATGAATTGCTGCCAGAAGTTACAGAGAAAGGTCTGTCCTGTAAAGTTGATTTAAACCAGCCCAGAGCAGTATCTCTAAAGCCTAACCAAAGTTCTAGTCGAGTTAAAAGAATATCATGATTGACTGTGTCAAATGCAGCAGAGAGGTCCAGCAGCATCAGGACAGTACAACAGCCAGCATCTGAGTTCATCCTGATATCATTCACCACCTTTAATAAAGCAGTTTCTGTACTGTGATCGTTATGAAACCCAGACAGAAACTTTTCAAAATGCYAATTTTGGTTAAGATGAGTRAAAACCTYAGAGGAAACCACTTTCTCTAAAATTTTAGCAATAAAAGGTAACTTGGAAATTGGRCTAAAGTTATTTGGATTATTACAGTCCAGGCTGGGTTTTTTTAAATAATGGTTGTACAACAGCAGTTTTAAACAATTTGGGTACTATCCATTTGGATAATGATTTGTTAAAAACTGTTAAAATGTCAGGAAGTAAAGAGATAAAAACATCCTTAAAAATTTTTTGTTGATAAAATATCTAAAGAACATGAGGAAGGTTTCATACTGTTGATAGTTCTTGTTAACTCAGCCTGTGATCGTAAAGTGAATGAACTAAAAATGTGATTTACCTCTTCATAGTGAACAGATGAGGAAGATGGCACAATCTGAGCTCTAATACTGACATTTTTATTAATGAAAAATGACCAAAATAACTCACAGCTGTCAGAAAATAATTCATTAGAAATAGGTGATCTGTGAATTAAAGAGTTAATGGTATTAAATAAATGTTTRGGATWGTGTGGATTAGAAGCAATGACGGCTGAGAAATATTTAGACCTTTCTTCTTTGACCACCCTATCTTTCAGCAGATTTTTCATCTTAATAAATTCACAGCTCAGATTATAAGATTTATATTTTCTCTCAGCACGTCTGCATGCCCTCCTAATGGATTGGACACGATCATTAATCCAAGGTGCTGGTTTGGTCATATTACAGTGGGGTTTAGATATCTTAAAAGGAGCCACAGTGTCTATAGTTGCTGCACATCTGCTTAAAAATTCTGTAGAAGGCAGTCTTACTGTGGACTCTACAATGTTAGATGCTCTGCAGAGAGGACAGCAGAGTCCCTGTGATGGTCTTGGCAGTCTTCACCAGTCTCTGCATGCATTTGTGGTCCATTGCATTAGTTCTTCTGGACCAGAATGTTGTGCAGCTGGAACAGGGGATCGAACCTGCAACCTTCCAGTCACAGGACAACTCCCAAGTTGGCTGCTCTACCTGTACACCACAGTCACCCCCAGTGTAGTCATTGAGGCAGGTGGGTGGGCTCACTTTGGGGAAGGGGGCAATAGTTGTGGTTGGCTGGGTACAGGCACAATGAGACATGCTCTGACTGTCCAAAGATTGGGGCAGGGCACAGCTTGGTATACYCCATGGATGTTGCTGTAGACCTTGTCCAGTGAGTTATTTTCACAAGTGGGTAAGTCAACATATTGSTAGTYTTTGGGGAATAAACTCTGTAYGTTGCATTGATMAAAGTCACTGACAGCAACAAAAACAGCCTCAGAATGACTTGTCTCTGCTGCGCTGAGGATGYCATGGAGTTCCCCCAGCACCACTGTGGAGTTGGTTCATAGGGGATGTAAACAGCAGCTAAAAACACAGCAATGAATTCCAGAGGGAGATAGTAGGGAMGGCATTTCAGCAGCAAAAACTCCACAGTCCTTTTGTCTTAACCGAGGCAGCGGTCCAATCTCCTCAGTAGATGGAGTAAGTCTCCAGCTGGARGGCAGACTCCAGGACATTGCCTGAAAGCCATGTCTCTGTGCAACACTTTCTTACTTCCTGCTGTGCTGTGATCCTTGCTCTCATTTCATCCAGTTTGTTTCCAGAGAGCGTATGTTTGCTAGTAAGAGACTGGGTAGTGGAGGTAGGCTGAAGACTTTTTAATCTTGCATGCAGTCCTCCCCTCTTGCCTCCTCATCTGTCAATGTCTTGTAGTGCTCTTCTGGGATCAGTGCCCACATTCCAGCTTGGTGCTGCGATGCCTCCCTGGGAGTCGGTAGTGATGATAGCATTTGTAGACAATAAGTTTTAGGTCTGGTGGTATAAAACCAATAAATTCGGAGTGTCTGTGTAAGGTGCCAATGTCTAGCATCTGAAGTGCCAGATTACAAGAGCTAAACTAACTAAAAATAATCTGAACAATATTAGTCAAAGTTAAACAGTCTTCAGTTTATTAAAACTGCTCACCTTGTCAGCAGTGTTTCTGTCTGACTCTTCTTCAGCTCTGCTCAGATCAAT
>NW_013952831.1:400611-417506 GCF_001266775.1 Austrofundulus limnaeus
TATTCTATTCTATTCTATTCTATTCTATTCTATTCTATTCTGGTGTGAAACAGGTTTAAAAAGTTCAAACATTAAGGAATTATAAAACTATTGTAGGGTTTTCCTCCTTCAATTTATGATTTCTGATGGACACAACTTGTTGTTATGACTGTTTGGTGAAAGAAATCAGATATATTTTTCAGACTTCTGTTAAGGCCTGATCCTTGTGCTTCAAATTAGCATACCGTCACCATGGCGCCTCAGAAGACAACTGAAAGAGTTTGCATTGTCACCTTCCTGTCCCAACCCCCGTAGGGACAGGCCTGTTCACTCTCTTCAAAGGAAAAGGGTGTTTTCATGAATTGTTTTGCCAGAACCCTCTCAGCATGACTGAGAACAAAGGACCCACATTCTTCATTAAAATGTGAAAAAAAGAGGAAAGATGAAGGAATCTGTATCTAATGTTTTCTGTTTTATTGAAAAGAATGTCACCTAACCCAGTTTTCTTACAGCAAAGAACTAAAAAGATCATAAAGGATCTATTAAGATTTGCTTAGTTAACTATTTAGTAGCTGTGTGTATTTTGGTGTTAATTGTTTATTGATGAAATGTTTTTCTGAAGAAGATGTTTCTTTAAACTGTGTGATTACATGAGTTAACCTTAGAACCGTAGTTTTGAATTTAACTAAATAGACATCCTTATTTGACTGAGGTAAAGCAGATGCCTCTCCCTTTAATTAGATGCAAGATAATTAGACTAAAACACTCCCGTTCTTAGTCTGAAAAACATTGGTTTCCATCCAAACATTTTGATTTGTTAAAAACTTTACCAAAGTTTTTCAATTGGCTAACTAAAACCTTGACTCCGCCCATAACAGAGGTTTTAGTACACACAGAAGACACGACACACAGAAGAAGACCGCAGACAGAGAAGCAGCTTCCAGGTTGAGAGACCCCCTCTTGCAAAAAGGGGGGGGGGGTCATTCAACCTCTCCGCCATTTTGACTCGTAATAGCTCGACCATCTCACTTCGACTCAGCCCTTGAGTTTGATTTTTAAAGGAGTCATAATAAGCTAATGGTAATTCAACGTCGTTTAGTCCGTTTTTCTACAAAGTGAATATCAAATTGAGTCTTGAACCCACTTGTTAAGAGCCAGGACCAAGTCACCAGAGGAAGGACTCCTTTCTGACCACGGGACCAGTCGAGTCTACCAGGCCGACCGCCTGGCGTCTAGTTCGCATGAAGAGCCTGTCTGGAGAACAAGCTCCAGAGATGGTCTTCCACAGCTGACTTCAATCTCCTGGTACCCACACGGCAGGACACAAAGGAAAGGTGAACACTTGTCTTGGTGAAATACACACACAGGTGCTCAGACATAGATTTGATTTTTATCTTTGTAGGAGATTTGGTAAACTAAACGTTTTTATCGACCTTAATTTAGCTAGGAAGCCCTAGTTAAAACAACCAGAGCTAAGCAGCTTATCCAATCTCACCTCTCTCAAGGCCTCAAAACCACTTCTCAGTGTTTAATTTTTGTTTACATGTTTGTTCGTTTTGTTTGTCTGTCTGTCCATTCATTTGTGATAACAAACTCTCAGTTTACCTGGTTCAAACATGTCATCATTCATTCATTGTTTGCCATAGTTGTAAATACATTTTAATCTGTAAATAAATGTGCGTTCTCGTGGAGAACGCGCCAATTTAAGCTAATCTCAATTTTTCTTTGAGTCTTGATGAGATATTCTGATTTTGATAAGACAAGAACTCAGATTAATGTGGGTTAATTTATTCTGAGACTGATTACGATAAAGTTACAGTTTTTCATTTCTTTCCTGGGTCAGTATCTGATCGAATTAAGAATATGGTGCTCCGAGGAATGATATATTTTAAATATAGTATATGTAAATATAATATATTTAAATATAGCCACAAATTATCTATTTCAGAATTCTAACTTTTAAATTACCCCTACACTATCAGGACAATTAAAAAAACAGCTGTATTTGTCAGACACAGAGTTAAAGGTTGTTCCTGAGAACAGATAAACCTTTCTGTCACAGGTTAGGGGAGCATTCAACAATATTTATTCCTGTTCTGGTTCTGTTCTTGTTGATCTCTSTGTGTTAAATGGTAAASGGCTTGAACTTATCAGGCCACATGAAGCTCAAAGCACTMTACATTTTAATCATTCACACATTTGTGACTGGGTACAGTAATGAGATGTGGTCTGACTGTCCAAAGATTGGGACAGGGCCCAGCTTGCACACCCCATTTGTTTCKGGGTGCTCTAAATGCAGGGAAGCAAACACCCCACTGCCCCTTTCATTCAGTGTCATTCTTTTGTACAGTTTGTCACAGATTGACAAGAGTTAAAATATGTTGTCATTTCATTCTTATCACCGCCACAAAAAAGGATTTTTCTTTTACTTTAGCCTTGAGTTTGTCAGATTTTATGTTTTCACTCCAGTATTATTGTTCTACTGCTTTATTTCTAGATATTTTACTTCTCTAAAATGTTTCTGGTATATCAGCAAGAAAAAATATCTAAAAATGATCTACGGGGACCGTAATGAATTATTTGTGTACTTAGGATCGGTACGGTAACTATGGCAGACTCACTTGATGATTAATGAACTGAAACAGCAAAACTCTGACACCAAACATCTACTTTTCCATAAATAGATGTGCATTATTTTTTAAAAGAGAGAAGGCCCACAGCRGCATAGTGTTCAGGTACAAAATAAAGATGCTACAATTTCTAAGTATGGTTTTCAGATAAAGTTCATGTTAAAGACTAGCTTTCACTGTTCTACCTTGATAATAACTGATTTTAGGCTGCTTCACTAATCCAGTGAATTTAGTAAAATGCTCTTCCAATGACTGGAAAATGCAAAGTTTTGAGTAAATTTTTAAAATATACAGTATTTTTGGGGAGGCATGCCCCCAGACCCCCCTATGACTGGTTTACTCCACAGCTGTTCTTTAACGTAAATGTGTGTCTCACTGATGTTAGCAGATGTTGGCAGGTTTGATATAGGCTTCTGTAATTCTGTTTAAATTCAGTATGTAGGTAACTGTTTTAGTTGGAAAAGCTATTTAATTTGTGTGTGTATGTAACTAAGCAGTGAGATTTAGAAAATTGCACTAACAAATATTGTCCTTTGGGCCTTAGCTCTGCTGGGGGGTGAGCACCCCTAAATGTCAGGTTCTAGGACCACCCCTGGTAAGTAGTCAGATCAGCTTTTTTTAAAACATGACAATAATTCCTTCAAGTTCCTGGTTTTACYTCTGCATTCCTGGTTTCATTTCCTCAGTCAATGGAACAAAATAAGCCTAAATGTCACTTATTGATTTAGTTATGCCATCTTGCTTTTAGTGTTTCTGTACTTGACTTTAAGACCTGCAGCTTACTGAGAGAAAAATGTTTTTCATTGGACCAGAATACAGCAAAATKATTTATTGGCTTTTTGAAACATTAGTATCAATATGAATAAAGACTGTACACTAGAAACACACAAAATATACATGAAATAATCTGTACAGCAGACATGATGGCAGATTGTAAGAAACGAGTACAATTCAGTGTTGTAACATAATATTAACAGTTAAATACYGTTAGTTTAAGGGGTGATGTATTTACAGGCTGTAGCTCAGAGGTGTGAAATCCTGGTCCTATTCTGCATGTTTTAGTTGTTTTCCTGCTTCAACAAACCTGATTTGCATGAATGGGTYATTAACAGGCCTCTTCYGAAAATGAAAAGGTAATTCAGTCACTGAATCAGGTGGGTTGGAGGAGGGAAACAAGGAAACCATGCAGGATAGCGTCCCTGAAAGACCAGGATTTGACACCTGGGCTGTAGCTGGTTAAGGCCTGGTTCACACAGCAGGGTACATGCGCCGAAGTTTGGCCTGATTTCACCCTTCTGACCACTTAAGGACACTCAGATTATTGTGATGGCTCTAAAGATAATCTTATAAGATATTCCTGCCGCGTGTGGGGAGTTAAGAGTGACCTAGTTGGTTCGGAAGCTCATCGGTACCACTCCAATCTCAAACTGGAGATATTCAACATGTTGGGCTCATATTACAGTGTGGTGTTCACCCAAGTACAAATGTGCTAGCAGCCTGTTCAGCGTGACATGTAGCCAATCAGAAAGCAAGATGACATAAACACAGAGGAAAATCCTAAATATAGTAGGCATAAAAAACTGTCATAAATCACCAGAAAATCCGTTAAACATTGTAGAAATCTTTTAAAATTGTTTTTACTTTGTTATAAATAGTCCATAAACTATCAATTTGCTTCTTCCMTGTCTCAAATGTTTATTTACTCTAAACTCACGTCTCTCTAGAGGTCACGCAAAATATTTCCTCTGACATCTGAATTATTGCAAGATGTCAAGAAGTCTCACGTGTTTTCACACCTGACATCTGAATGTTCATGAATGAACTATCTGTCTGTGTGTAGTGTGTTGTCTATTGCCGTGTGGCTGCACACCACACACTGTAGGACCACATCTGGTATATCTATAACCATTTGCTCCTCATGTGTGGTGTTCCTCAGTCTTTTTAAAATCTTGCCGTGTGAWTTAGCAGGTTGTACTGGGGTGGAATGGTGTGGGGAAAACTGTGTTCACCAGTTCTCAGAGGTCTGGAGGTATGGGGTGTATAGAGGGTGTTATTGAGGCTACAGCTCCAAGAAAACAACTTTCCTCAGGTCTGATAGAAGGAGGACAGTTTGTGGTCTGAGGATGTTTATATTGATTCATCTGATTTGGGTCCACAGCCTGGTAGTTTCCCTTCCCTCTGCAGAAAGAGTAGAGGTAACACCAGACTGTTGGGCAACAAAAACCACACTGAAGACCAAGCTGTAACACAATAAACAAACCCATGATATTCTGAAATATTTTGATATATACAAACAATCAGATTGCCAAAGAAACTCAGTGAAATAACTGCTGTTATGATAGTCATGGTGTGGAAAGCTCTCTGCTTTGATTGGTCAGTACGTCCTCTGTTCCCACCTCCCTCACCTGGTCCTGGACGAATCAGAGCACAGAGAACAGAAAGACCACAGAAACAGAAGGCCACTGATGTGAAGGAAAGCAGCAATGCGTTGATCATGGCAAAGGAAATGACCCACATAGATAGAAACATCACTCCAACAGAAACCATCCAAACACAACTGATGATGATGTTTCTGATCRTGACCCCACCTGTCCCTCTGAGATGCAGGTAGAAGACAGGATAGACAACAGCCAGGTAGAGCTCTACACAGGTGATAAGATGAAACAGCATTTGTCCAGGACTAGAAATAGTAAACATGCCACTTCCTGCTTTCAAAAAATCCTCTTTGTTAGTAATGATTCCCAAAAAGTAAACCAAATTGCCTAAAATACCAAGAAGGTCCATAACAGCCACGTTGTAGGTAAAGATGTCGATGTGACTCGATGTTGTAAATGAAGAACTGGAGRGTTGTTTCCTCCATTTCTGAAAACCAACAACAAGAATAAAGACAAACAGAGGTGTAGTAAATATGTAGGAGATCAGGAGGCTCAGCATGATGGCTTTTGTTTCAGGGATGATGCAGTCCTTTTCCCAAAGATAAAGGGGTGATTTGGAGGAAGCGTTGACAGACATCTTCATCTTCACCAACAACTGAGGAGAAAACAAAGATTCAAACTCTTTATTGTCAAATGTACAAGTGAGCATTGAAATTTTTATTTTGATGTCCACAATGAATGCCATGAAAGACAAACCACAAAGAAATATAATTTTCAAATAAGAAAAATGTGTAACAATGGGTAGATTATGCAAAATAGATAATTAAATACAGTGTGTTAAAAAGGTGCAAATATGCAAGACGGAACAGTCTAGTGATGTACAAATTTCGTTATTTAAGAGTCTGATGGCACTTAGGAAGGGGTTCCTGAGGGTAAAAGTGTGAATAGTTTATTTTGAGGGTGAGTTGAGTATTTAGGGATGAAGACAGCCTTCCTGGAGACTCTGCAGTGGTAGATGTTCTGCAGAGAGGACAGCAGAGTCCCTTTGATTGTCTCAGCAGTCTTCACCAAGCTCTGCAAGTATTTGGGGTCCATGGCAGTAGTTCTTCCAGACCAGACTGTGGTACAGCTGGTTAAAATGCTCTCAATGACACAGCTGACATGGGTGATGTGCAAAACTTCCTCAGCCTCCTAATGAAGTAACATCACTGTTGAGRCTTCTTGACCAGCTGTGTGGTGTTCCAAGTCCAGGTGAGATTTTCATTGATGTGGACACCCAGGTATTTAAATGCTCTCTACTTCAAGCTCATGGTTTATGAGGTCTCCTCTCCTTTCTCATAGCCACTATCAGCTCCTTCATTTTGTCACTCTTGAGGGTAAAGTTGTTCTCCTCAAACTGTGACACTGGGCAGGCCACCTCCCTCCTGTAAGCAGCTTCATCTTCCCCAGTGGTGTGTTCTATCACTGCAGTATCATCAGCAAACCTCAGGATGATGTAGTCCTGGTAGAAGGCAGCACAGTCATGGGTGAACAGGATGTAGTGGATTGGGTTCAGAACTCTCATCTRACCTCTCATCATGGGCAACTCCAGAATGGAGGAGTGTCCAACCCCTCGAGGAGACTGGTTCCAGAGCCAGAGCGGTGCGTCGAGGTGAGTCCAATTGTATCTAGTCGGAACCTCTCAACCTCACACACCAGCTCAGGCTCCTTCCCCACCAGAGAGGTGACATTCCACGTCCCTAGAGCRAGCTTCTGTAGCCGAGGATCAGACCGCCAAGGTCCCAGCCTTCGACCACTGCCCAACARACATTTCACCTGACCCCTACGGCCCCTCCCACAGGTGGTGAGCACATGGGAAGGGGGACCCATGTCTCCTCTTTGGYCTGTGCCCGACCGGGCRCCATGGGTGAAAGCTTGGCCACCAGGCGCTCGCCAACGTGCCCCACCTCCAGGTCTGGCTCCATAGTGGGGCCTCGGTGACCCAGGGAACACTGAATCTATTTATTGTGTTCATCATAAGGGTCTTTGGGATGCACTTTGTCTGATCCCRCACCTAGGACCTGTTTGCCTTGGGTGACCCTACTGGGGGCATGAAGCCCCRGACAACATAGCTCCTAGAATCATTGGGACACTCAAACCTCTCCACCACAATAAGGTGGCAGCCCAAGGAAAGGATATGTTCTTTTGATGAGTGGGTATGTCAACGTAATGGTAGTATTTAGTGAATACAGTCTTTAGGGTGCACTAGTTAAGGTCACTGACTGCAACAAAAACAGCCTCAGAATGACTTGTCTCTGCTGCGCTGATGATGACATGGATTTCCCCCAGCGCCACTGTGGAGTTGGTTCAGCCAACAGCAGCAAAATCACAGCAGTGAATTTCCGCTCACAATAGTAWGGATAGCATTTCAGCAGCAAAACCTCCTAACTCCTTTCATCTTACCTGAGGCAGCGGTCCAATTTCCTCATTAGACGGAGTAAGTCTCCAACCTGAACGGCAGACTCCAGGACATTTAAATTCAGTGTCTTTGTAAGGTGCCGATGTCTAGCATCTAAAGTGCCATGATGCGAGAGCAAATGGACGCTGTGTTAACAGACAATACTCAGAGTTCCTGTGTCTTTTGTTGAGCTAAGGCATAAAAAATGTGAACATTAGTCAAAGTTAAACAGTCTTCAGTTTATTAAAACTGCTCACCTTGTCAGCAGTGTTTCTGTCTGACTCTTSTTCAGCTCTGCTCAGATCAATGACTGCTCCTTCTGTGGTCTTCAGTCTAAATYTAATACTTGTTGCTGCATGTGMGTCAAAATGATGGACAAGAGGAGCTTTTGCATTTTGTAAAACACTCATAATTTACTGTCATTGTGTGACAGACAACCATTTCTCAATGCAGGTCAGAGCAGCGTGTGGTTTTTATGCAGCATCTCACATTTCTAATAGATTATTAAAAGCAGTCATGATGTTCATACAAATTCATCAGATTATCCTTCAGCTGATATTAAAAACTCTCACATCCTGGTTTTAAACAGGTTTATAAAGATCAAACAGCATTAAGGAATTCTAAAACTATCAGGGCAAAAATCWCGTGATTATTAAAACCAGCTCTGTTTGTAAGACACAGTTAAAGATTTCCTCCTGTGAACAGGTAAACCTGTCTTTCACAGATCAGTGGAGCATTGAACAATATTCATGTCTGTTTCGGCTCTTTTCTCGTCTTTCTCTCTGTGTTACTCAGTGTTTTCCATCCTGGAAGTGCAAGTCGTCATGTCACCCTGTTGTTTTCTAAATCAAGACTGAATAATTCCTTCAAGTTCCATGTTTTGAGTCTGCATTCCTGGTTTCGTATCCTCAATCAATGGGACAAAAAGACTAAATGTCACTTTTTAATTTAGTAATGCCTTCCTGCAGTTTACTGAGAGAAAACCTTTTTCATTAGACCAGAATACAACAAAATTATTTATTCGCTTTTTGAATCATTAACAGGAATATGAATAAAACTGTTAGAAAGTGTTCAAAAATTGGATGCCAGAATAATTGGCAGGAAACCAAGTCCAGTTCTCAGTTAATTTTTTGTTTTATTTTCAGATTTATTAACTCCATCCCAGACAGTTCCTGTGTGTGGCTCTGAGTCTAATCAAAACAGAAATGCAATGACTTTTAACTTCTGCTGCTGGTTACGCTTAAGCCTACATGTCCTTACCAAACCAAAACATTTATTAGAACACCCTGGTCACACTACTTTTCCATCAGCACTGATATACCAGAAATCTTAATCAAGTCTTTGTTTATCCTGAAGGGACATTGAAGATAAACATTGATTCTATCACTGTTTTAAGTAAATGCCTGCAACCAATCACACAGTATAAGAAATGGGACTGTATCTAAAACTCAGTGAATCAGTCACAAAATGTCCTTTCACTGTTTACAAGGAACAAACAAAAAATACAAGGAACAAACAAAATATACAAGACATAACTCTGTACATCAGACATGATGGCCGTTTGTGAGACATGATGAGTTAAAGTCAGACTTGTAACAGAAAATTAAAGAAACCAAACATTTCATTTAGTGTAATGAATGGCTATAGCTGTTCAAGTCTCAGTGTGATTCAGCAGGTTATATTGGGGTGAGGTGGGATATGGTGTGGAGGGAAACTGACAGTTACCCACAGAGCTCTGTGAGTATGGAGAGTGTGGAGGGAGGTGGTGTCATGGAGGCTACAGCTCTCAGAAACCAGCGGAAGGCATTGCAAAGCCATATGGACACCGAGTTATCCACCTCGAAAAAAGTCTCTATACTTTATGTCTTTATTTATTTCTTTATATCTATTTATAGTTGTACATTAATGTGTCCCAGGTGGCATAATGCACCCCTACAAATGTTAAATAAAAAAAGTCAGGCTCGGAGGTGTGCTACTACCTTTAGTGGCTTTTRGAGTTACCATGGCAATATAAATCACAACAAACTACCATCAAAAAATCTCATAGAAATACACTGAGCTGAGCTTCCAACTGCCACACTGAGTCATGTGACCTAGACTGAGAGCTGACTGGCTTCTAAGATATTTCTAAGTGAATAACATCTTACAGCTACAATTTTCACGATACACAGATAAATTATATATCAAAACTTAGGTATTTTTGTCTTCTGTCAGACAATGTTTCTGGTGTTGCTGTACYACAAWTGGTTTTCTCTCAAAMTGCGTGAGAAATAAGGAAAGTACCACTTGTTTTCCATCTTTCTCCATGTAAAATTTGCACGATGTGGTCCAGAAGCAAAACATCATGGCTGCTGTAAGGAAAACTTACAATAACTCACCCATTTTTACCATTATTGAGGTGAAATTTGGTGTGGAGGTTACCAAGAGTAACTCCTCAAAACTATGTTGAAAATAATCTTGTACCAAGAGGCAAGCCCWTTGATAATTTCTCCAGGAACWATTCWAGTATTTATTCATCTGACTTGGGTCCACAMCCTGGTAGTTTTCCTTCCCTCTGCAGAAAGAGCAGAGGTAACACCAGACTYCTGGGTACAAAAAACCACAATGAAGCCCAACCTGACAAACAATAAACAAACCCATAGGGTTCTGAAATACTTTGATATATACAAACAATRAAGTTGCTAAAGAACCTCAGTGAAAGAACTGCTGTTATGATAACCATGGTGTGGAAAGCCCTTTGCTTTGATTGGTCAATACGCCCTCTGTTCCCACCTCCCTCACCTGGTCCTGGACGAATCAGAGCACAGAGAACAGAAAGGCTGCAGAAACAGAAGGCCACTGATGTGAAGGACAGCAACCAGCAAGTGATCAAAGAAAAGGAAACTTTGACCCAAAGTATTAGAACCAGCACCCCAACAGAAACCATCCAAACACAACTGATGATGATGTTTCTGATCCTGACCCCACCTGTCCCTCTGAGACGCAGGTAGAAGACAGGATGGACAACAGCCAGGTAGCGCTCCGCACAGGTAACAAGGTGAAACAGTATCTGTCCAGGAGCATAAATGCTGAACAGGCCATTCCCTGCTCTTATTACATGTTCTTTGTTAGTAATGATGCCAAAAAAATAAAGCCAGTTCCCTAAAACACCAAGAAGGTCCAGAACAACAACATTGTAGGTGAAGATGTCGATGTGGCTCGATGTTGTAAAAGAAGAGTTGGAGTGTTGTTTCCTCCATTTCTGAAAACCAACAACAAGAATGAAGACAAACAGAGGTGTTGTAAAGATGTTGGCGATCAGGAGGCTCAGCATGATGGCTTTGGTTTCAGGCAGGCTGCAATCATTATATTGAACTGGAAGTGATGAGTTGGAGGGAGAGCTGACAGCCATCTTCATCAACAACTGAGGAGAAAACAGAAAGTTTAACAGTTYAAGTTTAACAGTCTTTAGTTTATTAAAACTGCTCACCTTGTCAGCAGTGTTTCTGTCTGACTCTTCTTCAGCTCTGCTCAGATCAATGACTGCTCCMTCTGTGGTCTTCAGTCTAAATGTAATACTTGTTACTGCATGTGGGTCAAAATGATGGACAAGAGGAGCTTTTGCATTTTGTAAAACACTCATAATTTATGGTCACTGTGTGACAGACAATCATTTCTCAATGCAGGTCAGAGCAGTGTGTGGTTTTTATACTGCATCTCACATTTACAATAGTCATACAAATTCATTAGGGCTTGCCATGTCAAATGGCAGCACCTATTGTTATCCACTTCAAAACAGAGATCTCTATACGGTACAAATTTTAAACTTTCCATGAGCAAGAACCAATCTATTCTGTCACTCACAGTTCAAGAATTATTTCAATAGACCATATACAGTAGTTTTCACACAGCGGCTTGTCAGGAACTAAACCTTTCAGAGATTTTCTCGTGTTGAAAGTAAGGTCCTTCACAGATGCTCTGCCCTGCCCTGTAACATCTCAYTCTGGCCTTCTGATTGTCTGAGGCTGTTACTGGGCAGAGTGGCCTCTTGGGTCTTCAAGGAAAAAGGAACTTTGTGTAGTTCAACATGGCATCCAGATTGCTCAGCAGTTAAGACATACTAAGTTGAAATTTGGCGTGGTGGTAGCTGAGAGCTACCTCAACACATGCTGAATGCTAATCACAAGTTTAAGCTAACTGCTAATGCTAATTAAAAAAATCTCTATTTCATCCCTTTTAAGACTTAAGGGCTTGACACACAGGAGGCAACGTCTCTCACTCTCCATTCATTTCCAGCGGAGCTGTTGCTGTGAGGCGACAATCGCTCGCCCTCCTACCAGATAAGTGACGGTCGAAAATAGTGCATGTGAAATTTCATGCTCGTACACGTAGACGTGTACATGCGAGCTTGTGATGCGACATATGAAAGTTGAAAAATGTTCAACTTTTGTCGCTGTCGCTTAGCGTACAAACAATCAGCGAGGGTTTCATTGACTGACCAATGAGCGAAGTGTATGCTACACACTGCAGTTAGCTAACACTTTCACCAAGTGATTACTAAAAAAACCAGCTTTGTGGGAATTTGTTGGTGCCAGGGTGAAGTTATCTGGTAAGTTTTTCCTCATAAAATTGTATCTTGGTGTGTGTTTGTTTTTCAATGTCATTAGCATCGCAAGATTTGTTTAGTTTACATGTCCATAATGCACACACCCCTTTTTGTGAACCACCAACAACCTTTAGAAGAGACAGTAGAAGAACCAATCAAATTTCGTGAAGATAAGCGGCCTGAGAGTGCGATTCGCAACGCTGCAATCACTATCACGTCCCGTGTGTCGGGTTTCACCCTGGCTGCGATGACAGCCGTTAATCACTGTAGTTTGTTGCTCCCCGTGTGTCGAGCCCTTTACAAACTGAAAACTGGTACTGTAGTAACAAAGAACAATCTTTGACAAATTCTGAATGCTAAATAAAAATTCAAGATGGCCACCAGAGTTAATTTGAAACTGCAATAACTCGAAATTTGGTGCAGTGGTAGTTAAGAAGTATCTCCATCACATACTGAAGCCAAACCAAAAATCCAATATGGCTTCCATAGCTAAAATGTAAGATTGACCATACACCATCCGTTTTTAGACATATTTTGGCTCAAATTTGGGATGGTAGTAGATCACAGTGATCTCCAAAAAGCTGTAAATTCAAATCTTCATTAAAATTGGACAGCACAAGGCAAGCTCTTCCATAAATTCTCCAGGAACTATTCTAGTTATAGATCAGGCCAGTTGCTCCGCACACGCAGACCATTCACTGCGCATAGGTCATCAAGTTATCGGGGGGGGGGTGGCAACAGAAAATCTACTCCATAAAATAAATCATCATGACAACAAAAAATTTAAAGCATTTTTAGATAGCCTGTAAGCGATATGAAACCAAGATAAGATAAGATAAGATAAGATAAGATAAACCTTGTCATGGTACAGAGCACAATGAAATTACAGTTCAGAACACCCAGAAGACAGAACATAACAAACATAGGAGAACAGGTGCCCTGTGTCATGCAGCCACTGACCCTGCACAGAGCAAGGATCATCTTCATGAAGACATCATGAGGAGGTGCAACCCATAAAAGAAAAACTAAAAAACACACAAGGGAAGATGAGGAGAAAAAAAATCATATATCAACGCAAAGTGATACACTATGGTGTTTATAAAAAAAAACTCTGCATGGAGCACATTTATTAACCAGAGAAGTAAGTTGAGTTTAGGGGGGCGTGTATCTGAAGCCATGAGTGTTGTATGCACTTGTGTAAATATCTGAAAAATGAGCCTGAAGAATCGAGTCCCCAGAACCAGCCCAGTCATAGTTCAGAATATTGATGTTAACTGTTCATTCTGTGTGGCCCTCAGGAACCAGATCACAGACGGGAGTGAGAAGGGGGAAAGGTGGGGCAGACCCTCAGTCGACATATATATCCAGGAAGAATTAGCTCCACAGCTCCAGACCATGTAGGGGAGAGACAAATCTGTGATCAGTTGTTTGGGAACAGAAGAAAATGTTTTGTGTCAGGCAGACGATAACAGTTTTCCATCTGCCTTCATGTCCACTGGTACATCCAATGTGATGAATCCAATCAGACAAATAATGTGGACAAATTCCGCGGAGCTGAGCTATCAGCTTCTCCAAGATCAATTCCATCTCACCAGCYAAGTCCAGGAACCACAGCCGGCCCACGACCCTCAGCAGAACTGCTTGCAGACCGAGTTCAAGCTCGCTTAAGGCAAATGTCTGAATGCTGATAGAACGGCAATCGTTCATATTGGTCAGGCAGCAAGAAAATGAACAGCCACTGACGCTGTTTTGTAGAACACCAGGAGACCACCAAGCCAATCGGTAGAATCCAGTGATCAGAGTCGAGACATGTATATCCAGAACAGAGAAGAACAGAGGTCCCACTTTTAACATGTCCTCCCATGGAAGAAAAAAGCTTTGTTCCAAAAATTTATTAAGAGACCAGCCAATTCCATAAAAATAAAAATATCCAAAATTTCTGGTTTTGGGTGAAAATGTAGAGGAGGCTCCGAGCAGTGAAGCAGAGAAGATAACGGAGGGCATGAGAAAAAGAAAAAGCATCTTACTCCTCTGAGAGCAGGGACAAAAATATATGTATTTTTCTTGAACATTTTTGTTAAAGAAAAAGTTGAATCTAAGCTGTGTGAGGAGGTCCCTTTGTCGGTCTACCTTGGCGCTCACCCCCATCCCCCAAAGTGGCAGAGTTGTAAAGTAACTAAGTACAAATACTTTGTTACTGTACTMAAGTAGAATTTTTGGGTACATATACTTTACTTGAGTAATTATTTTTCAATGTACTTTTTACTTTTACTCATTACATTTCACACAGTTATCTGTACTTTCTACTCACTACATTTTTAAAAAGGTAAGAAGCAGAAAGTTGTTACTCCTGTTTTATTCCAAGTTGTTATTACTTAAAAATACTATCCTGATAAATTGTGTCTCCTATAGAGTGAATTTAATTGTGTTTGGATGAGAAGTATAAATATATACCATTCTGACACACTATTAGCTTGTACACAACCCATCACAGCTGCACGCTGTTAGAAAATATATTTTTTTGGAGAAGTCACCTTCCAATAAATGTCATTTTGGAAAATCTAACTGCTCACTTTTACTCAGTACTTTTACTTTTAATACTTAAGTAGATTTTGTGTCAGAAATTTACTTTTGATACTTAAGTACAAAAACTATCAGACACTTTAAGACTTTTACTCAAGTAATAGTTTTAGAGAAGACTAACTTTTACCAAAGCATTTTTATAATAAGATACTTGTACGTTTTACTCAAGTATCACTTTGAGGTAKTTTATACAACTCTGAAAAGTGGTACGTTGCATTGGTGTTCACACAGGTGAGCGGTGAACAGACTGACAGAGCCTGAAGGCATGAAGAGGAGAAGAGACAGATGATGCTAGTGCAGCGTTTCCAGGTAGGAAGATGTTTAAATAAGAAATGAATACTGTGAAATTTGTACCACTTAACCCATGTATGCTCATTTCAGGTCACCACCATTAGCAAGCAGTGTTAGTGCCAGGTTAGCTCCATTGGTTKGTGTCTACCAAGTTGTTAGTAGTGGTGTGATCTTGTTAGGCTACTTATGAGATGTCTTCCTGTAGAAAAACTCTGATGAAGTTCTTATTTCTTGCTTGAATTTAATATACTAAGGTTCAAAATAAAGCTGAGGAAATTCTGAACGTTGTGGTTGTGCTTAGGGTACCCAAATGACTAGCACTGGCTCTGTTACAGATCATCATCCAGTACAGCTGATATTAAAAACTGTTACATCCCTGTGTGATGCAGTTGTGTGGATGGTAGGACCCACAGTGCAGACTTCACAAAGATTTACAAAAGTAAAACTTAAACTGCTTTAATATAGAAGGAAAAAAAGAAGAAGAATGGTGAGGGAGCACAACTTGTAAGACTCCTGAAACCACAAAAATAAACACAGAGTCCAACACAACACAGAACAATGATCCACTGGTCTGAAGGTGGTAAAGATATATTGGACTGGAACTGATGAGACATGAGAGGCAGCTGGGCTGATTAGAGAGTGACAACAGGTGTGAGTGGTGATTAACTGGAAAGCACAGTGTCTCAGCAAGAAGGTTGCAGATCAAATCCCAACCAGGTTTCCTTTCAGGGTAGAGTGTGCATGTTCTCTCTGTGCATGTATGGGTTTTCTTCAGCTACTCAGATTTCCTCTCACAGCCCAAAAAATAAATTGTCCCTTGMTGTGAGTAACATGTGGTTTTGTGATGGACTGGAGACCTGTCCAGGGTGTCCCCCGCCCCTCACACAGTGACTGCTGGACATGAGCACCAGTGAGCCCCATGACCCTGACAGGAAAGAGCAGGTAAAAGATAATGGATGGAGTGTACCAAGAGACTAGCTAACGGTGAACTGAGGAAATGGCAAAGGGAGCACAGAGAAAAACAGACTTAGATTAAAAGATCAAACAGAAGTAAAATTCACGGAATGATATTTATATGACTATATAAAGCCCAAAAAGTAACCAAGCAAAACTGAAACATGAAGACAGTCTAAATGTCACTTATTGATTCAGTAGTGCCAGCGGAGGATCTAGAAGATTTTCCATGGGGGGGCAAAGTTAGGTGCAAAAAAAGTTGCTGTTTTGCAAAAAATAAAAAATAAAAATAAAACAAAAAACTGACAATATATCTACTTTTAAATTTATTTTTCATTTTGGACTGCAACATGCAAGCATCAAGATTTATAAAAAAAATTAGCCCATTATTATCATAGTTTMTCATATCCTTATCATAGCGCCTTATTTATGTTCTTGATCTCTTTTTTTAGAGCGTGAGGGCATTTTCTTTGTTCTTCTCCTCTGGCTGATAGCTAATCAGCTGGGACACAGACAAGTCTTCACTGCTGGTATGTGTTGAATGTTGGGAGGGGGTGGGGAGGTTAGGCAAAAGGCATAAGTTGTAACGTATCTAGTCTTCAGGGTGCTGGCTTCATGGCACCATCCTGACGGCACTGGCTTCTGGTCCAGGTCGGTCTCGCTCCTCATCACAGTCCAGCCAGGTTGGGGTCGGAGCAAAACGTGGGCCAAAGCAGAGTGCCCCGAGTGCACATAAAAACAAACCCAAAAATAAAAAAAGTTACAGACACTGCTTCTTCACCTTTAGTTATCAGCATCACAGCTCTGAGCTCAGTTCTGTTTTTTTTTTTTTTTTTTTTTGGTCTAATCATTTTTCCCTTTGAATCAACTAACTTAAAAAAAGAGCATTTACAAGATCACAAATCTAAAATTTAGGTCAGAAATATATGAAAAAGTTTCTGGGTTTTGGAGAAAATAAATTTAAAAAATGTGTTCATTTTACTCAAGCAAAGAAGAATTGCTATATCTGTTATTTTGTAATCTTATTACACCAATTGTTAATTATCAATCTGTAAATATAT
>NW_013952831.1:419200-421766 GCF_001266775.1 Austrofundulus limnaeus
ATATATTTACAGATTGATAATTAACAATTGGTGTAATAAGATTACAAAATAACAGATATAGCAATTCTTCTTTGCTTGAGTAAAATGAACACATTTTTTAAATTTATTTTCTCCAAAACCCAGAAACTTTTTCATATATTTCTGACCTAAATTTTAGATTTGTGATCTTGTAAATGCTCTTTTTTTAAGTTAGTTGATTCAAAGGGAAAAATGATTAGACCAAAAAAAAAAAAAAAAGAAAGAAAGAAAACACACACAGGCACGACAAAGCCTCTTGGCCTTAATCTTTAACATTTTTCCTAATCCTTGCACAAAGCCCATCCACTGTCTGCAGTTCCAAAAGAACTTACACTCTGTCTCCCTTTTATTCTGTTCCCGTGTCTAAAACAGAACTACCAACTCCTTCATTCCAAGAGGAGGCGGGCGTAACCTCTACTAAAGTTACGTTCACGTAGGATTTTGCACAACTTGTGTCCAAAGAAAATAGTGGCCAGCTATCTCCCTGAAAACCAGACCTACTCAGTACTCTGTACTCAGACCTACTGGTAACACCAGTTTAGCTCGAAAAGTCCCCTAAAAGGACATGACCATTCACAAAAACTATTAAAGAGACAGAAGTTACACTCCCAGCGTCTGCACCCAATGACCCATGCAGATCCAGGCCAGAGAACCAACAGTAAAACTGCAGTAGTAACCWACACTCTGAAAGTCGGAAACCTTGTGGGTTTCTTCAACTTAGCTCGGGCCACCATCGCCCGTAAAAACAATCATTACCACCAGTAGTAGCTGCAGAAAATGGACAGGCYTGGGAATAAAATATTAYAATWAATTTTCAATGGGCCGAATTAACGTTAGCTTTAGCATGCCGTAGAAAAAACTCATTGCATTGCTAATGTGGCCTACTAGCAAATTAGCCATAGCTTAACAGTTTTTTTAAGCTCACCACATTTCTGCCATGAGGTTCYGTATCCTCCAACSATCACTTCACCCCTCTCCGGTGCCYAAGCYAAGACCATCAGTCCCGGTGTTAGAAAACGGCAGAGAAAASCAGAAAAAGCTTTTTTGTGAAAGCWAAAAACTCRYGTCAATGACTTCTCCCCCTCYYCTCTGGAAAATGGRATCGTGTCGCTGGAGTCTCTGTTCGTGACGTSAAGWTTGTCGTGGAAATATTCCACTCAAAGGCAGAAACACGTGAGTAAAAGAAAGGTGCACTGTGTGGTTTGGTCATCAAATGATTTAATAAGGTTTGCATTATGCAGAGATGAGTGGCAACCGGACAGAGAGAAATCAGTAGCTCAGTCAAGTCACCACTGGGTAGCAACAGACAGGAAARYCATTTTATACTTCCGGGCGGAGTCCGTGAGAACAAATAAGAGCATGCCAAATGATAGAGAGATATCGCATGACCAATGAAAGGATTACAAGTTACACAGGCAATATGAAAATGTAGCAAGGTCTGTAGACATCAAATGGCATCTTTAAGAATCATGAGAACAGATTATACAAATGTGGCAGTAATCAGAGAGARACAGAACAGATTATGTCAAGGTGATGTGAACCTAGCAGTTAGGCAGGATTATATAAAATATTTCCACCACAGGTTGTAATGGGCTTTTAGACTAAAAAACAGTAATTACGAATATTTTAGAAACATAAAAGTAGGGGGGCTGCGGGGGGGCAAGGCTCTACAACAGGGAGGTAGTTGCCCCTCCCCTTGCCCCCCTGTAGATCCGCCCCTGAGTAGCACCTTCCCACTTTTAGAGTGTTTCTGACATTAAGACCTGCAGCAAACTGAGAAAAAAGGTTTTTCATTGGACCAGAATACAACAKAATCATTTTGAGACATTAGCAATATGAATGAAAACTTTATACAAGAAACAAACAAAATATARGTGATGTAAATCTGTATAGCAGACATGATGACAAATTGTGAGACATAATGAGTAATTGTCAAACTTGTAACAGAATATTATTTAACAATTCAAAACAGAGTAAAGGARGACYTATTTGCAGTCTGTWGCTGGTTAAGTCTCAGTGTGATTCAGCAGGTTATATTGGCGTTCTTACAGCTCCATGAGTATGGATGTTTATATTGATTCATCTGACTTGGGTCCACAGCCGGGTAGTTTTCCTTCCCTCTGCAGAAAGAGCAGAGGTAACACCAGACTACTGGGAACAAAGAACCACACTGAAGACCAACCTATCAGACAGAAAATATAACCAGATGGCTCTGATAAATATTGTATCATAGAAACAATCAGATTGCTGAAGAACCATAGAGAAAGAACTGCTGTTATGATAACCATGGTTTGGAAAGCCCTCTGCTTTGATTGGTCAATACGCCCTCTGTTCCCACCTCCCTCACCTGGTCCTGGACGAATCAGAGCACAGAGAACAGAAAGGCTGCAGAAACAGAAGGCCCCTGATGTGAAGGCCAGCAACCAGCTGGTGACCATAACAAAGGGAACTTTGATCCACGTGACTAGAACCATCACCCCAACAGAAGCCATCCAAACACAACTGATGATGATGTTTCTGATCCTGACCCCACCTGTCCCTCTGAGAC
>NW_013952831.1:422647-424093 GCF_001266775.1 Austrofundulus limnaeus
CTGTGTGACAGACAATCATTTCTCAATGCAGGTCAGAGCAGTGTGTGGTTTTTATACTGCATCTCACATTTCTAATGGATGTTTATATAAACTTATTATAGATTATCCTCCAGTACAGCTGATATTGAAACTTCACATCCTTGTGCAATGCAGTTGTGTCGATGGTGACCCCGAGTGCAGACTTCACAAAGACTCACAAAAGTTACATTTAAAAAGCTTTAATACAAATCAAAACAAAACACTGGCAGGCAGCAAAACATATACTGTAAGACTCTGGAAAACACAAAAACAACCAAACATCAAGGATGAAACGTATGGGAGTCTAACACAATACAGAACAATGATCCACTGGTCTGAAGGTGGTAAAGACTGGTATACAGTATATAACTGGAACTGGTGAGACATGAGAGGCAGCTGGGCTGATTATAGAGTGACAACAGGTGTGAGTGGGTCATTAACTGGAAAGGTATTGAAACACAACACTGTGTTTCAGTAAGAAGGTTGTCAGATCAAATCCCAGCTGGCGGCTTTTCTGGGTAGAGTGTACATGTTCTCTCCATGCATGTGTGGGTTTTCTCCAGGTACTCAGATTTCCTCTCACAGGCCAAAAAAATTTGTCCCTTGGGGTGAGTAATATGTGACTGTGTGATGGACTGGAAACCTGTCCAGGGTGTCCCCCACCCCTCACACAGTGATTGCTGGACATTAGCACCAGTGAGCCCCATGACCCTGACAGGACAAGTAGGTAAAATGTAATGGATGGACTATACTGAGAGACTGGCTGATGGTGAAAGGAGGAAATGGCACAGGGAACATAAATATAACAGACTTAAAAGATCAAACAGAAGTGAAATAATAAAAGGAACAATAATTATATGGGTATGGTTATGGTGAATGGGGATGGATGAAGAACCCAAATGATGGGGGCCTCATAAGTTGGCCTATTACTCTCCCCAAAAAGACACTGGCCTTTATTCAAACCTTCGCATCCTTTGGATGAAGGACACGACGTTAGAACCACTCAGTTTTCTGAGCTTCTCAGGGGTCCCCAAGATTTATTTCCCTTTGACTGTTTAGAGCCAGCCAATGGTCTAAGTAAGCAAGAGGTCTGTAGTTCAATGCCACAGGGTGTCATGGAGTCCCATCACCATTTTGTGGCAGTTGAGCAGATTGTGCCCAGTTAGGACTCCAACCAGTGAACTTGGAGTTTTCCTTGTCAGGGGGATGAGAGCTTTCCCAAACCTTAGATTTGGGCCGTTAATCAGTTCCCGTACCTGTCTACAGTCTGTCAGCTCCCTCCAGTGGATTGAGTGTTGACGTCTAATCCAGGCCTGTAGGGCAGTCCTACAGACTGTTGTTGAGATACCTACAACAGGCTCTGGTCCTTTAAAGTGAGCCTGAGTGCCAGCTTTTGTGAGGTAGTACGCTCTCTCCTTACCATAAATG
>NW_013952831.1:424446-431022 GCF_001266775.1 Austrofundulus limnaeus
CTCCCAAGCCAGTAATGACATAAAGTGTGGCCCTCGGAGAGCTCTAATAGCAGCTTGGCTATCTGTTAGGATAAATATTTTTTAATCAGCACCCCTGCACCTACTGAGCCCTTCAGAAGGGATCCATCTGTAAAACAGTAGAAATGATTGGGAGACATGCCGTCGTAGAGAGGTTAATGCAGGCAGACCTACTTAAATCTGTCTTAAAACTTGGTTCAAAATTATATATTTTTGTCTCCAGGTCCTGTAGTTATTGGAACAGTCCCAGATTCTAGTGAGCTGTGAGTCAGATAGGTTTTTCCACCTACCAGACTGGCGTAGCCTTACTGCACTGGATGCAGCCTCCCCTAAGATATGTAAATCTAGTGGAGTCAGATCCATGGCTGCCGTGGGTGTTCTGATGGAACCTGTGATGCTCAGACAGGCCATTTGTCACACATGGGTGATAATTATATAAGAAATCACAAAAGGAACCAGGCAAAACCTAAACACAAAGACAGTATGTGTCAATTATGCTTTCCTGCTTCTAGAGTGTTTCTGATGCCTGCAGCAAACTTAGAGAAAATGTTTTTCACAGGACCAGAATACAACAAAAGTAATGTATTGGCTATTGTAACATAATACAATACAGTTAGAGTGATGGGTGATGTATATAAAGGCTTAAGTCTCAAAGTGATTCAGCAGATTATATTGGTGTGGGGTGGGGTGAACCTGACTGTTTTCAACAGTCCTCAGAGTTCTTACGGATGTTTATATTGATTCATCTGATTTGGGTCCACATCCTGGTAGTTTTCCTTCCCTCTGCAGAAAGAGCAGAGGTAACACCAGACTGCTGGGAACAAAGAACCACACTGAAGACCAACCTGTCAGACAGAAAATATAACCAGATGGCTCTGAAGAATATTGTATAATACAAACAATCAGATTGCTGAAGAACCTCAGTGAAAGAACTGCTGTTATGATAATCATGGTGTGGAAAGCTCTCTGCTTTGATTGGTCAGTACACCCTCTGTTCCCGCCTCCCTCACCTGGTCCTGGACGAATCAGAGCACAGAGAACAGAAAGGCTGCAGAAACAGAAGGCCACTGATGTGAAGGCCAGCAACAATGCAGCGATCATGGCTAAAGAAACTTTGACCCAAATGATTAGAACCATCACTGTAAAGGAAACCAGCCAAACACAACTGATGATGATGTTTCTGATCCTGACCCCACCTGTCCCTCTGAGACGCAGGTAGAAGACAGGATGGACAACAGCCAGGTAACGCTCCACACAGGTAACAAGGTGAAACAGGGTATTTCCTGGAACAAAYACTCCAAACATGCAACTCCCCAGGTTTTGTACATCTTCCTGCTCAGTGATGGTGCCTAAAAAATAAAACCATGTCCCCAGCAAACAAATAAGTTCCAGAATAATAATGTTGTAGGTGAAGATGTCGATGTGGCTCGATGTTGTAAAAGAAGAACTGGAGCGTTGTTTCCTCCATTTCTGAAATCCAACAACAAGAACGAAGACYAACAGAGGACTCATGATGATAAAAATGACTAAAAAGCCCCCTGTGATGAAGTTTATCTCAGTGTAGGGACAGTCACCAAACGTAGTCTGAAAAGAGGAGTTGACCAACATCTTGACCTTCAGCAACTACTGAGGATGAGCAGGAAAGGGATGAGGAACTGAAAAGAGAAATAAAAATTTAAGCTATYTGTTAAGGAGACAACTTGACAGCTCTTGAATTATTGTAATGCCATMACGTCCTGATGCATCTCAGTAATCCAGGTAGAAAAAATCAAAACCAAAAAATCAGTAGGTCCTCTGGATGGTTCTTCTTTAGTGAAACGTTTCGTCTCTCCTCCAAGAGACTTCTTCAGTCTGATGAGTTTCAGGTGAACTCAGCCTTATAAAAACTGCACTCAATACATGGTCAGGTGATGGGGCACATGACCCTCTATGAACAATAGAGCTAATCAAACCTATTGTTAGGTGATGGCCCTCTTTCGCATGTGACTAACCTGTTTGTCCACCATGTGGAGGCGGAGCTTATAAGGCTGAGTTCARCTGAAACTCATCAGACTGAAGAAGTCTCTTGGAGGAGAGACGAAACGTTTCACTAAAGAAGAACCATCCAGAGGAACTACTGATTTTTTCTTTTTAGTAATGTCTTTACATTTTACACAAGTCTCCTTTCAGGTGCTGGTCATAAAATCAGAACATCATGAAAAAAATATTTCTGTAATTCCATTCAATAAGTAAAACTTGTTTATAATATTTCTTCATTACATGCAGACTAATAGGTTTCAAATGTTTATTACTTTTCTTTTTGATGATTATTACTGACAAATAATGAAAATCCCACATCCAATATGTCAGAAAATTAGAATACTGTGAAAAGCTTTCATATTGAAGACACCTGGTGCCACACTCTAATCAGCTAATTAACTCAAAACACCAGCAAAGGCCTTTAAATGGTCTCTCAGTCAAGTTCTGTATTCAATAATTGCAGCTGTCACCACTCATCAGCTTAGGCTGGTTCKCCAAAACAAAAATAAAATCTTAAAACTAGAAGGTACATCAATGAAAAGTATAAATTAATAATAAAATAAAAAACACCCACCTGTTCAGCTGTGCTTGTTTCTTCTCCTTCAGCCCCGCTCTCATCAGTGACGGYTTATTTAGAGGTGTTTAATCTAAATAGAAAACTTGCACATGTCAAAAATGATGGACAATGAGTGTTTTTGCATATCYTAAATCAAACTCGTGATTTCTTGTCACTCTTATAAATCAGATGTTTTCTTGGTGCAGCTCASTGCAGCCACCTGTTCTAGCACAACCTCTCATATTTCTTATGGATTATCAAAATCAGCCAGAATATTCTCTACATGAGAGGTTCTTGTAAACCTTTAATAAACTATCCTCCAGATTTACCAGTGAAGCAGAAATGAAGCCCAACACGAACATAAAAACTTCTTTTTATAAGAAAAACAACATGGCTGACGCTTTGATGTTTGAATTGTAGAGGAAGAGTGAAGAGGACAGTAGCTGCGTTTCCYTTACAAATGTGCGTGAAACTTTATCGATATTCTGTTAATGTTGAAAAAACACAGTTTCGCAATTGTGGCATTTTCATTAAGTAAGAAATGCTATTAAAGTCACGCGTGAATATGTTTGTTCTCGCGATAAGTCATTACAAACATGGCAGCAACAGATGTAAACACATGCATATTTCTACCACACTTAGCGCTCATCGTCAGAGGAGACTTCTGCGTCTTTTCAAGGCTTTTGAGCAACAAGCCCCTTATATTTGGGAGCAGCTACGTATGCTGTGGTTTAGGGAAATTCTATTCGGTGATTTTACTACTACTTCTACTTCCATTGCAGTTTTYCGAAATACACCAATTTCGAAAGGGCTGAAAAACCACCTTATCCTCGCACAAAACCATTTTGTTGAAAAACACAAGTTTTTTTCTAACTGACGTGTTTCCATTAAGCAAATTTATTTTTGAAATTCTATTTTGTGCATTTTCATGGTCAATGGAAACGCAGCTAAAGATGGCTGGCTGCTGCCAGAGGCTCATTATTGTCACCGTGGTAAGCACAGATCTGTCTGTCACTCCCTGACAGCACTCCTAATAAGACAGGCAGACAAATTCATAAAGCAGACAATGCACAGTTGATGTGTTAAAACTAAATGTTGCTCATVTTTTACATAGAGAWGACAGATTAAAGTTACTTCCTGTTTTCAAAATAAGTTTCTGAGCGCAGACATAATGGAAGTCAATGACCTTTGACCTCTGGGGRTATTTAACAGAGCAGAGAGACTTACTGAGTGGATCAAAACAAAAATATCTACAGTTGGACACATAAACTCTATAAATATTGTAAAGTTTATGAAACCAAGAGTTTATTTTTATTAAATTAGAAAAGTTTGACAGCTCAAAAAGTGACATCATCAGTCTCTAAGTTAACCGTCCAAATTAAACTGTGGCTGTGAAAAAATGACTGAAGATAAAAAATGTTAGCTCACGTAAGGTCCAACTTTCTGTGATCAGTTTAAACTCTGAATAATGGTTCTGCTGCGAGTTCTGAGCTGTAGATCCAAACGGGATTGAGTTTAACTCTGGATTTACCTAAATTATATTGTTTTCTGATTAAAAACTTTGCAATGTTTTGCTAAATATGTCTTTGTTGTACCGATTGCTACTAACCAACAGAAAACGACTCTTCCTCAGGTTTTTAAAAACAAGATGGCTCTACTGTATAATCCATTTAACCACTCAAACTTCGCTGTAGAAGAAAAATAATTTATTTTTTGTTTATTAGATTTTTTTTGAACCTCGGTTCCTTCTCCTCCACCACCAGCTGTACTGTTTTCTGAYGACCATCCTCTAGTAGAGGTTTAAATTCTCAGCTGACTTTCTGACCTCCTGAAACCAGCTGAAACCAACATTTGCAAGCTGAAATTTAGCGTGAAGAATACACTGAAGCCTGTGTCTGTTTGTAAAGGAGACATAAAAACCACATTTGGACCTGGTACCAGAGAGCAAACATCATCAGGAAGTGTTCAGGTGGGAGTTGTTCATTATTTACTGGTTTAATTGAATATTAATTAGACTTTATCCTGTTTATGTGGTGTATTTTGTGGTGTTTTGGGCTGTTTATGTTGACATGTTCAGTTATTGTTTTATAGAATAAATGAAGAATATTAGATTAGTTAAGAAACTGACTGAGCATTTGGTCTTTTTAAATCTTTGATGGAASTAGTTTTTCAGAAGCTTCTTCTTGTGACAGTAAATAATAAGCAAAGAACAAAGTTGTGTCATTTTGTCTGGAGTAATTAGCTTTAACACGTATGAAATTATCTCAAAGACTTAAAGATGGATTTTAGTTGAAGMTTGAAAAGTTAACCTAAATCACAACTTCTGACAAATCAAACCTCAAAATGTCAGCATCATCAAAAATCATATCCAACATTATAACTTTTATTTATTTTGTGTCTAAAATAACATAGCTTCCAAGAAAATTTACTGACATTCTGATGCAACAAGACTGAATTTATTAGATTTTTATTTGGTTTAAAGTACATTAAAGTAAAAAGCACCTGTCTTTGAACAAACTGACAGGAAGATGGGTTTTCTGGTCAGCGATCCCTAGATTTAGCTCCTGTCTGAGGAAGTGAGCAGTGGTGCGGGGTAGGAGTACCAGATGGGTTCAGTCTGGGGGTGAGATCCCATCAGGGATCAGATTCAAGTCCCTGCTTGTTTACAGTGGTGATGGACAGGACTTCTTTGCAGACGACACTGTGATGTGCAGTGAGGTAGAGAGCAGGTGGAAGAGAGCTTGGAGAAGTTGGAGGTACGCTCGAAAGAGAAAATAAATAATAGAAGTGAGACAGGATCAGGTGTAAATGAGAAATAGAGCAATGGGACTGAAGGAGAGGTGTGGATGAGTTTAGAGATCATTGGGAGGGACAAAGATTCAGGAGGTAAACCTGGCTGGTTCTGTTCTTCTTTGCAGACCTCCTCTACACACAGACATGACAACCAACTGGTCTTCATCATCCAACTCCTCTGCGCACCCTGAGTCCTGTGACATCTCTGATATGTTCCTCTCCACCACGGCCTTCATCATKATCAGATCTGTCCTCGTTGTCCCTTTCTCCGTGTGGGTTCTGTATCTGGGTCACCAGAGGCGTCGCTCGTTTAAAYCCATGAGCCACTCTGACGTCATCACCTTCAACATGGCCATCATGCACCTGTTTGAGGGTCCAGGGGTTGCCTTGTACCTTATGGGGGTTCTTCTTCCACCCCTCTATGTTCTGGGCTCCTGTATTTCAGCCCTGTCTGTCATTGGAGAGATCCTGTTCCACCTCCTCACCTGTGTGGAGCGTTACCTTGCTGTTGTTTACCCCCTCACCTACCTGAAGCTGAAAAACACCAGAGGAGCCTGGATCAGAAACACCTGCATTGGATTCGTTTGGGTTTTTGGCTCTGGATGGAGCAGCTTGGTGATTTTGTATTACCCTAATGTTCCCTTTGTACCATTTTTCTACTTTTCCACCTTCACGTTTGCCGGCATCGTCTTCTGCAGTGTCTCTGTCCTCTGCGCCCTGATTCGTCCAAGGCCGGGGGAACTGGGCAGAGCTGCGGTCGACTGCACGAAGAAGCGGGCCTTTAAAACCATCGCGGTCATTTCAGCGGCGGTGTGGTTGCTGTTCTTTGGGTACTTTTCCTGTTTCGCTGTGAAGATTTTCAKCTTGGTGAGCAAAAGCGATTGGTGCTTCCTGCTCATGTTCACAGTTTGGCTCAGTCTGCCCAGCAGCATGGTGGTACCGTTACTGTTTCTGTACCGAGCAGAAAAACTCACGTGTTGTCACGCTCGTTCTGAACAACACCACACCAGCAAAGTTAGAACACCAAAACTCAAGTGTTTGAAGCCAAACCCAGCTTTTACATGTTGAACATTTGGACTGTTCTCCTAGGAAAAATCTTTTCAAGATGAAATATATTATTTGTCCTGATGCATCTCAGTAATCCAGGTAGAAAAAATCAAAAAGAAAAAATCAGTAGGTCCTCTGGATGG
>NW_013952831.1:431052-436865 GCF_001266775.1 Austrofundulus limnaeus
TTGGCAAAGGATAAAGGGTAGTAAAGGTAAGAAAATTAAGAGTTAGTGTTTCTGTTTTTAATTTTGAAAGGTTTACAACCGGATTCAGCACGTCCTCTCTGCTCTCAGCTTCAACTTGACACGTCACCCACGAACACGTCAGCGTTACCTGGAGATGTCTGCTCAAAACACCCCTGGTGTAGACTGTCTCACCACGACCCTTCAGGAAGCTTGTCCAGAACTGGTCCTTGGCGAGAAGGTGTTGTTTAGGTGACTCTTAGTCCGTTTCAGCCCGGCTAGAAAGATTCCAGCTGTGGTTTCGGTCGTCTTTCAAAATAAAAGTCTCCCTCGGGAGATAAAACACTTTAAAGAGACCTGGGTCTCAGGTGGGCAGGAGCTGCTGGCTCCTTGCCCTGGACTTCAGGTCACCCTATTTAGCTGATGGGTGAAGCCTGAGGCCCAGCTGTTTCTCTGGAGAGAATCAGCTTCGTCCTCCTGTCTCGGCCTCAGGAAGAAGACTGCTTGTGTCTCTAAGGCGTCCGTGTGTTAGTAAGTCAGAGTGGACTCCCTCAGATAAGCCACCAGTCAGAAAGGAAAAGAAGATAAGAGTGTTGCCAGTGAAGGTCATTGCTCTGCTTCTTTTGCCAGACTGTAAGAGATCACTGTAAACATTTTTCATGATTAATTAACACTTCTGCTTAAATAATCATCCTGAACCTGTGTCCAGATAAATGTAAGATTTTCTTAAGAAAAACTCAAAATTATATTACTGATGTTTCAGTAAAATAACACAGTGATTTATAAAAACACAATGAAAACATGGTGATGATTTTCTGTGCTTCATTAATCTATTTTAGGCACGATAAAAGAATAGAAGTCATACTTTCTTTCTTTGTGACATGTCATTATTGTGATTAACAAATGCATAAACATTCTTAGTTAAACGACCAATGAATCACGAACAGAACAGATTGTTTCTGTTTAATATCTGATAAGAGAACTGAAGTCCTCGTGTAGGTTGACATGACCCATCATGGCCTAAAATAGAGTTCAGCGTTCCTGCCTTTCTCTCAGGCCTTCTGAGACCTGCTTTGAGGCAGTAACTCRTGTTTCTTCACTCGAGGTGACTCCTACAGCTGGCTCATTCTTTTGAACAGTGGCTGTTTTGTTTCCCCAATGTATGACTGATCACAGTCCTCCTGACACTGAACAGCATACACTACTGTATATTACTCTGTTTTTGCCGGGCAACTGGATCTTTGGGGTGAACTAATCTTTGTTGCAATGTGTTTTGGGGTTTGAAAGCCACTGGGACATCATGTTTAGAGAATAAACAAGAAATGCAAGGGGGCGTTGAACCCCCGCTTGCATTTACTACATTCACATAACACGACAGGTGATGGGGCACATGACCCTCTATGAACAATAGAGCCAATCAAGCCTATTGTTAGTCGATGGCCCTCTTTTGCATGTGACTAACCTATTTGTCCATGTGGAGGCAGTGTTTTTAAGGCTGAGTTCACCTGAAACTCATCAGACTGAAGAAGTCTCTTGGAGGAGAGACAAAACGTTTCACTAAAGTAGAACCCATCCAGAGGACCTACTGATGTTTTCTTTTTGATATATTGTTATTTCTTTGCTTGTTTTACATCCAACATCATTTTCATCTTTAGTTCAATAARTACCCCCAACTCTTCCATTAAGAAACCTCCTGTGGGATGTTGAATTGTATGAAGCACCACCTTTTGGTGTGCAGGGTTTCTTGAGTTTGACTGACCTATAAAAGTTTTAGCTGACTAATGGGCTCAACACACGGGAGGTGACGTTTCTCTGTCCTGTCATTTCCTGTGGAAGTTGTGCGATGAGGCGACAATCGCTCGCCCTCATCCAGCCAAGGGACCAGTGAAAACAGTGCATGTGAAATTTCYTCCTRGTACACGTAGATGTGCACACGCGACATATGAAAGTTGAAAAATGTTCAACTTTTGTACTGTTGCCTGGAGTTATAACCGATCAGCAAGGGTTTCACTGACTGACCAATGAGAGGAGAGTATGCTCCACACTGCAGTTAGCTAACAATTTCAACATTATTTTATCTCTGTCAAACTTTCCAGTTTTATTTGACCTTTCACCAAGTGATTACTAAAAAAGGCAGCTTGATCGGAATTTGTTGGCGCCAGGGTTTTTCAATGTGCGTTTGTTTTTCAACATCATTAGCATCGCAAGATTTGTTTAGTTTACGCGTRRGTAAGSCACACTCCACCTTTTTTTGTTGGTAAAATAACCTTTACAAAAAGCAGAAGAACCAATTACACTTGGTAAAGAGCGCACAATTCACATCTGCTGTCGTTGCTATCACGTCCTGTGTGTTTGGTTTCACCCTGGTTGGGARGACAGCRGRTGATCYTTGTTTGTTGCCCCCCGTGTGTCGAGCCCCACAGGGGGATAAGGCTTTTCAACTGCTGCTCCAAAGCTGTGGAACAGTCTACCTCTTAATATCTGGTCTGCTGAGACCGCTGAGGGTTTTAAATCTTTGCTGAAGACTTGTCTCTTTTCTTTGGCTTTTGAGTGAGTTTTGAGGCTCAGTTAGAGCTGATGTCTTTGTTTTATAGTGTTTCTGTGTTTTATGTGTTTTGTTTTGACAAGTCTTGACTGTAAAGCACTTTGGTCAGTTTTTGTTGTTTTTACTGTGCTACAGAAATAAATCTGACATTAAAAGATTTAGCTGGTTTTACATGGTAACTGGTCTTTCGCTCTGTTAAAATAATGTCATGCACAGTTTCATGCAGGATCTTGTTCAATCCGTTGGTGCTCAGTGTTTGTGAGGAATGACTCTCAGCTACTACCACACCAGCTTTTAGCTCAGTATCTGTAAAAATGACACTCAAGTTGTGACTGGTAAATTGGTTTGAGGAGATCTATCTATCTAATCTAGATCTAATCTAATCTAGATTGAGAAATCAATCTAATGATTGATTTCTGAGAATTTGATTAAAAAACAAATGAACAAAGAGGCATTTACATCATCGTCCACTTTTAAAACATCATGTAATGTTTAAAATGAGCTGATGGCAGGATTTAAATATTWATCATGTTTTTTCACGAGTCGTTAAGATCCTGAGTCAACTGTTCGTGACGACTCCGGTCCGACTGATTTAAAGCCTCTCTTCTGAACAAAGACATTCATCACTTATTAAACCTACAAATTGTTTTATTTTTATCTGTTTTATTATTAAGCTACTTTTATTAAATAGTAGAAATTAACCTAAACCTCATTTCTCTGTAAAACCGATGAGTTGATTGTTGTTTTATMCAAATGCAGACGGTGCTGGTTGAGCAGTTCGACCTCCCTCTCAGTAACGACACAAAGAAATTTGCCTGTTAAACTWTAAGAATATCAATCTCACAAACAGACCATAAGAAGGCATTATTTAAAGATACATGTGGATCAGATTGCAGTTTTAAAGCGTCTGGAGGCACAGGAGCCGGATCATCAGAGACAAACAGCTGAGGTATTTTTAACTTTTATCTTCTCCATTTATTTCTCTTCTGTGAGCTGCTGAAGCTTTAAAATGTGGAATTATTTTGTGATTTATTGTATTAACTGAGTGTTTTTATTAGGTTTGGATCATTTCAGTCATGTCTTCGTCTCAAAACTGAAATGATTTTGTTCAATTAATATAGAAGAAAATATAAAATCTGAACTTAATGTTTTATTTTATTAACATGATCTAAATGTTGGTAATAACTTGCTTGGGTTGTTTAGGTTGTTTTATTGGCTCTTTTGAGTTAATACAATATTTATAAAAATAAGTCAAACCTGATTCTGACAGTTTGAAGGAAAAATTTGGTTTTTCCATAAAACTACAACATTTTATTTGTGTAAAAACTAAAATTTCAATAAGTTTGAGGATAAAATCAGGTTGACTCAACAAGGAAGTAATTAACTGAACCACTGTCATTTGTTGTTGTATCATCATTCAACAAAATGTTTTCTMTGTGTCTTCTTGGTCCCCCCTCCTCCTCACCAGGACCCTCAGGTTGAACCATGTCGGTCCAGTCCCCGTCCTTTACGGCGGTCTCCCTCCTGCCCCCTCACCTGCTGTCCTCCAACGCCTCCGTCCAACAGGTGGACGAATGTTTCAGGTCAACGGTGAGCCTGGTGGTCTTCGCCGCCTCCTTCATCACCAACCTGCTCCTCCTGCCYCTCTTCATCCTCATCCTGTGGGTGGGCTGGGAGCAGCGCTGGTCCCTGACCCACAGCGACGTCCTGCTGTTCCACTCCACCCTCATGTATGTCCCCTCCTCCCTGGGCTTCAGCCTCTTCTTCTTCGGCGGCTACCTGAACGACGGGCTCACGGCGCTGGTGGGACTCTACGCCTGGACCGTCACGGCGGGCGGGCAGGCCGTGCTGCACCTGCTCATGTGCGTGGAGCGCTACTTCGCGGTGCTGAGGCCCGTCAGGTACCTGGAGGTCAGGGGGTCGATGGGGGCGCGGCTCAGAAACGGCAGCGTGGCTTGTGTTTGGCTGCTGTGCGTCGGCTGGGCGGCCGTGGTGTTTCTGAGCAGCAAGCAGGTTTATTTGATCCTGGATTACATCATCACAGCCTTCCACCTGCTGGTCATCTGCTTCTGCAGCGTCTCCGTCCTCTGCGTCCTGAAGCGCCCCGGCCCGGGGGGCGGGCCGCGCAGGAACAGGGTGGACCGAAGCAAGCGGAGGGCGTTCTACATCATCGTGGCCATGATGGCGGCGCTGGCCTTGAGGTTCTCCTGGAACCTGATCAACGGGGTGCTGAGCAGCTCAGGGCTCCTGGACACGGAGCAGCAGTGTGTCTTTCTGTTGTCGGACGTTTGGTTTGACCTGCCCAGCAACCTGCTGCTGCCCCTGCTCTTCCTGCAGCACAGACACAAACTGCAGTGCTGCTCGCACACCCCCGAGGCGGGCTGACAGAGTCGTAGCTTTAATAAAACAGTCGTTCTGCTRCTGATGAAAAATGAGTTTATTGTAGAAATCTGACACAATACTTCAAGACTTCAACAATTTAAACAACAAAACTTTGTTATATATTATATTAATTTTTAATTGTTATTTTATGCTGATCTGTTTTGATCAAACCAAAAGTCAGGAGATGTCTTTGTTTTATATTTCTTTGTCTTATGATGAAAGTTATGGAGGACCGAAACTGACATAATTATAATAAAAGCAGAAATATATAAATGGACTATTAAATAAATACACTTAAAATGCACCAGTTAAATTGAAAAAGGAGAACTTTACCATGTTTCATAATTTAATTGACCTTCATATTTATTTTTTCAGCTTAGTTCCAATAAATTATATATTTTAGCACATAATTTAAATTTTACTGTTTTTCAAAACTTACATTTATATTGTTTTCCTTTTACTTGTAGATGTATTTGTATCTCCTAAATGTTTATATTTATTTTTTAATATTTTAAAGTTTAGTTTAAAACCAAACCAAGCAGGAAAACACAAACCTGTCTTTGTTGTTAACTAAAAACTTTAAACTTTAAGCTAAACTGACCCAGCAGCAGCAGCTGTGTAGATCTGCACACGGATCCTGCTCCTTCCTGTCTGCTGACCAATGGGAGAGCAGCTGACCCAAGAAGCTCCGCCCACCTTATTTGCATAATGAGGAAGAAATGCATAAGGTAAAGTAAAAACAGGCAGAGAAACAAAAGCAACACATGGAAATAAAGACTTGTGGGAAAAATTCTAAAAATAAAATTAAAAAAAATTATTTAAGTGACAACATGTGTGTAAGTAAAAGGAAAGACAAATTATATTTTTATAAACAGTAAAATGTAAATTA
>NW_013952831.1:437865-439844 GCF_001266775.1 Austrofundulus limnaeus
ACATAAAAATGAACGGCTGGCAGGAAAGTTGACATTTTAAACCTTAATAAAAAATCGATACAGGGCTTTAGAATATCGATACAGTATCAGGAAGTGAAATATCGCGATATTTCAGTGTATCGTTATTTTCTTACACCCCTATTATTTTTTTAAAAAGATGATGAAAATCAGTCATGTAAATAAGAGAATTTCAATCCCCCCAAAAAAAACATTCAAAAACTTTCAAGGACAAACGTAATTTTTGGCTGTTTTCACAAACTTTCCAGGGCCTTGAAATATTTTTTCAAATTCACAAACTTTCAAAGATTTCAAGGACCCGTGGGAACCCTGTTTATAATTCTGAWTTAATCCCACCGGCAACAATTTGGGATTAAAAGGTACTGACCTGTTCTGTCCCGCTTCTTCACACATCGAGCTGCTGTTTTCATTCTGAAGAGGCTCCGCCCACTCCCGAGCTTCACTTCCTGTCTGAAAAATAAAAATCAAATCTAAAAACCGYGACCTGAGACCCACCAGCCTCCAACAGATTTCTGCGGACCTACAGTACCTGCAGCCGGACGTAGAGCGCAGACTGGCCCGGTCCGGTGGGTTTCAGGTTCCTGTGGATCTCCTCTGGTGTCAGACTCTTCAGTTTCAGAGGCTGAAGTCTGCGTCTCTGGTCTGAGCAGAACAACTCCAAAGGTTTGTCTCCGTCCAGCTGAGGGACGGCAGACCTCAGCAGGTCCAGGAAGTCGTCCTCCTGCAGACCTGGAGGACACTTCAGGGTGACCGTGGGACATTTCTTCACCACTGAGAGCAGAGGAACAGAGCAGAAGAGGTTTTCATCAGCAGAACCAGAACCACCAGAACCACAGGACAGTTCTAAACTCTTTCAGTCAGAGAGAAAACTTACAGTTTTTTGAGAGAACGCTGATGTTCGGATCCTTCAGGAAGCGGATGCTGAGTTTTATGTTGTGAGTTCTGCCACGCTCCCTGCTTCCAGGTCCACACACAMCTTCTGAAGAGCTGACAGGTGAAGATCAGAGGCCGTTTAGGAAATAAACTTATTAACATAAATGGAACTAAATAAGACAAAACCCTCGCTCTGCCCCACCCCTCCTGGAAACACCAAACTGTTGTGAAGAACCTTTGTGGACCAGATGAACCCAGACTCTTCAGATGCTCATGGGCCTCTTCATCTTCACCCTCCTCTTCCTCAGCAGACCCCTGGTTCCTGCTGGTCTGTAAACCTGCAGAAAACAAGTCCCACTTCTGTAAATCTTCACTTCTGTCAGGCTTTTTATCTTTCATATTACAGCATCTTATCATACATGATCAAAGATAAAGATTAATAAATAAAATGATTATCTTTCAGCTGAATTAATAAGTAAATAMTGTTTATTCACAGTACATCCTTGATTTTGTATTTAACTTTAAGTAAATTAAAATTTTGTTGAGTAAAAATAAAATTTGCGTATTTTTAATGAGGTTTTGTATGATGTATTTTTTTATTTGACAGCCGATAATCACTGTTTATTAAAATAATTTTTAGTGTCTGTACTGTTGATTAAATGTTGAGTTAGCAGAGTATTTACCGACAGGAGCCTGAGGCTGAAGCAGCTCCAGCTGTCTCCTCTGCCGGCTCAGCTGCAGTTTGAAGCCGGAAGCCTCCTCCTCGTAGGCGGCTACCACGGTCTCTACAACCGCTAAGATCTCCCGGGAGGCGGCGGACAGCCTCTCGGTGACGAAGCCCCGCAGCCGGTCTGCTTTGGACATTTGTGCCGTGGTTTGACTCATGACCGAACCCAGCTGCTGTTTTAGTCTCAGAATGATGAACCAGAACCAGGTCCGCTTTGTTTACCTCTTTCTTCTTCGTCTGTTTAATGAAGGTTGTGTTTTAATGTTTCAGGCTCAGCATCGCCCCCTGGTGGAACAGGACCAAACGTTTCACATAAATCTGATAAATCACTACTTCTCTGTCATGTTATCAACTTTAATAG
>NW_013952831.1:440844-442358 GCF_001266775.1 Austrofundulus limnaeus
CACATGTTCCCTCCATGCTGCAGCTGTTTGACACACAGTGAAGAGCTCCTCTTCCTCTTTGTGTCCCACTACAGCTCAGAGACTCTGAGAGCTTCTCTCTGCAGCACAAACCAGGAAACACTTTGATACAAGACAAGAAGAGACAAAACCACAAACCCTCTGAGTCACAAGCTGCCAGCTGCAGAGATTAAACTGCTTCATACAACATCTGAAGCAGAGTTGGGCGGTATGACACTTTTATTTTATCAAGGTTCAAACTTGAGAGGGTTTTGTCCACCTCGACTCTCTCAGCTGTGATCACAAGCAGACTTAGATCTGGTCATTTCAAAACTGAACAGAGTACCAGACAAGGCTGTCCCTTGTGTCCATTGTTTTTTGCGCTAGCTATGGAGACTTTAGCCTCGACCTTTAGACAGGATGTGACTGTTAAAGGAATTTGTTTAAATAATCATAAGCATAAGATCTCGCTGTACGCGGATGACATTCTGATTTTTCTAGACTCTCCCACACAATTCATCCTTAAATTGATCAAATTTATTTATAGTTATGGCTCYTTCTCTGGTTATAAAATTACCAGATTGCCGGTTAACAAAAAATATTGACTTTTTTCATGGCCTTTTTTGTGCACATTTTCACCAAACACAACACACACCTTATCTCACAACACTCTCACTCAGTAAATATGACTGAGTGAGACATATGTATATACAGTATATCTGTTGTTCAGACTGATAATATGATGATTTTAAAGGAACAATAAAACACTTAACWARGTCTCATTTGGCAYCASTGCCTGGTACGTTACTGCAGTGGTTTCATGTAAACTGTGATTTTTGTGTATTCATCCCAGTAAACATTAGCTTAGACCGGTCTGGTGTAAACAGGGCCTTATAGTGACTGCTTCTCATGGTTGAACCGGATCTGATAAAAACTGATCTGGATCATAAACAGATCTATAGGGCTGTTCCTTTGAACTGAAACATAATAAACACAGGAAGAGTTTTTTCCCTGCACTGAGTCTGAACTCATTCTGGAACTATCAGGTCCAAAGTGTTTTATCGGGGTAGGGTGGGGGTGGGGGTGTTCTGGACTTGAGAACATGACTTCCTGCTCATCTTTAGCCCTGTCGTCTCCTGTAAGTAGAAACACTTTCTGTTTTATTTGACCTTTTTATACAGTGAAGATGATTTAAAATCTTTTTTACTGAAGGTTCTGGTTCCAACAGGCAGCAGCTCAAACATCAGAGACATCCAAGGTCAAAGGTCAACTGCTATATTTCCAAACAACATGAAAATAGGCTATCTTGCACTCRCACAGGTTGTTTAACTCAATTTTCCTTTTGTGTATTTCAAGCTGTTGTTAAAGGTAGCGCAACTGTGTTTGCTGCATGACCGGTTTCACCTGTTCCCCCATGTTTGTCTTGTATGTCTTCTTGAATGGGTGTGTCTTAACTGCCCCCTCCCCCGTTCCCTGATTGTACAGCACCCATCCATCCATCCATCCATCCATCCATC
>NW_013952831.1:443637-444048 GCF_001266775.1 Austrofundulus limnaeus
TTGTTATTTTGTGTTACAAATGAAATAAATAAAGTGAGACAAACAAAGGTGAAGACAAGAACCAACAGAAACTCAAGGCAGTTTTCAGTTTGTACAGCAGCTCTCAGAACAGAAACAGATGTTTGAATTTAAAATCTAACATCTGCCTTGGTTCCATCAGAGCTGGTTGGGTCAGAACCACAGACTCTGTAGGTTACCAGCTCAGACGGACAAAATGTGATGTTTAAACATTAAAAAGAACCAGCACCATGTGACCCATTCCACTGTGTGCACCAGAGAAATGTCATTTCATGTTCTGACCCAGATCTGACTGATCCAGATCAGTTCAAGTTCTGACCCAGATCTGACTGATCCAGATCAGTTCAAGTTCTGACCCAGATCTGACTGATCCAGATCAGTTCAAGTTCTGAC
>NW_013952831.1:444842-448691 GCF_001266775.1 Austrofundulus limnaeus
TCATAAGGGGTCTTCAGAAACAGACTACCACAACATATTATTCAAATGCAAAAACAGAAAATTCTATTTAAAAAATCTTCATTTATTGACTTGGACAGAATGTTCCCAGCTGATTAATCAAGTGTTGGTTTCATTTCAATGTAAAGGAGTTTAGTAGATTTTGGTGCATGAATTATTAGTTAAAGTTTATTTTAATGATGTTTAAATCACGGTTTATCTGTCTATTGTTCAGCTGCAGAGTAGTTCTTGTGTTTCCTGTTGTTTTCACAAATATTCACGTGTCAAGTCTTCAGAGCAGTTTTCATTTTGAACCACCAGATGTCAGTGAAGAGCTGCTTTGCCTCCAACAGTTAAAACACAAACTGATTTTATTTTTCCACTCTGTAAGTTAAAAGCTACACATTTTGTTTTCTTTTAAAACTTTATTTAGTTGGACAGATTATCATAAAACAAATTATGAGACAATCGTGAACTGAAAGAYAAACAATTAGAGGACAGAGGGCTGAACGTGGATGAAGACCAACATGTCAGATCTGATCTGAAAACACTGAATCATGTGGGCGGAGTTTAGCTTCTGAACAAAGACAGAATCATGAAGATGGGCAGGTCTTTAAAGCATCTAAACTTTGCATTACAGTAAAGAAATGTGTGTTTGGTTGATCATTTCTGTGCTGTAATGATGCTTCTTGTCAATAAATCTGACTCAGCTGAAAGGTGTTGTGGTGAATTTCATGTACTATGCCTTTAAGAATGTGAGTGCGCCTCGAAGCGTGAGCGCGCCCTTTGTTCAGAGCCCAATTTCCATCTCGCTGTGAGGACACGTCCCTATGTCTCTCGCTAATAAACTTGTCCAGAAGCTGAAGAATTATCGTCACCTTTTTCAGTCCTGTGTTAGCTGAACAGTTTTTTTTAACAGTCAACAAGTCTTCAGGAAGACGCTCCACCAACCCACCAGAAAAGCAGCACCAGACGTGAGCAGACTGGGAGACGGAGGGTCCCAGCTGCCGACAGCTGAAAGTGAACCGAGAAGAACACGACAAAATGGCGTCACGATCCAGGCCTGAACAGTCTTAAAAGGTTAATATTGAACTAACGTGGGTAATATCGGCCGTATTTACTTCTGTTTTTTTTTTATTTTTATGCCTTTGAGACTCAGGGAGGTTCATACAGGTTTTGTCGGTTGGCCGCAGTGATGGGCTCCGTGTAATTTCTGGTGTTCTGTCGTTGTTCGTTTTTGTGTGTCCAAACTTGCTAGGCTATTTCTTATTTTTTATGACGTGTCGCCCGCCGCAGAGTTAAGCGTGTGTTCTCTGGTGGTTTATGAGTAAATGTACGCGTACTTTTGAAGAAAAAGTGTATGAGATGCATCTCTGGTAATGAGTGTTGGCCGCACCTCCGTGGCTTGTGATACGGGTCGGCAGGAAGACGTCCTTTGCTGCCCTGTTAGCTACTGGTAGGGAGTGGTTGTGCAGGGCCGTTCAGCCTGATTCTGTTGTTATCTTGCCCGGATAAGAGTAACCGGTTGCAGTGTCTTTTTGAGGCCTGAGTACTGTTTAATTCCGATGAAACAGGCCGGGAAGGTAGCAGAAAGTTTGGGTGGTGGAAGCTCCGTCTAATTTCTGGAAGTTTAAAGGGAGACATGTCATGGGTTTTTTTTTTTGTTGTTTTTTTTTTAAAGTTCTGTTCAAGCAAGGGAGTGCAGGCCTGTGTGTTTTGTCTGTCTTAAATGTGTGTTTGATGTTAAATGTGGGGTTTTGTTGTTTTTTCTGTTTTTATTTGTGTATTGACTTGGCTCGGTTTGGGCTGAAAACCAAATGGTGGGGGTGCTTCAAATTTTTTTTTCTTTCTTGCTGCAGCTTCTTTGTCCTGTCTAAAGTGATTTACGGCAGTGCAGCCAGGAGTGGGGTTTTTTTGCTGCTGAGTTTTGAGTGCATCTGGCTTTCATTAACTTGTTGTTTTTTTTCTCTCTCTGTGGTTCTTTGTTCGGAGCGCCTCCTGCTGGTGAGAGAGAACTTCCTGCTGCAGGACCGNAATCATACTGAGGGAGAAAAGAGATCTGTCCTCTCTTCTCCTGTAACTTTGATAAACATTCTCTGATTATCAAAATGAGTAATACTTTCAGTTAAGAGAACAATAAATCAAATAAGATGAAGATTCTTCTGTTTATTATCTGATTTAGAGTGAAGAGAATGTCTCTCTGAAAYGTTAAGGCGACCTGAGGTGGCCTAAATCCAGTTCTAAGTGGAACAGAGTGTTTGTCCCTTCGAAGGCCCATCAGAGGACTGAGAGTCCAAGATAATTTCACTCGAGGTGACCCCTACAGAGGCGAAGCTAAACGCAGCTGAAACCGAACCAGGAAGTTACTGAAGAGACCTTTGTTTACTCTGCAGATATAAGATGAATTCTAGGAAAAGTAAAGAACATCAGAGTTAAAGTAAACTTCCTCTTTATTGCGGCTCCATCACAAGAATAAAAACTGACATTCAGAGAGATTCATTCATAAACACATTTAAAAACTATCAATAAAAACAAGGATTGAAAGACAAAACCAAAGAGAGCAGGTTTTATCCTGAGTTTGTAATAAAAATAAAGTTTTATGACATCAAACAYAGAGTCTCTCCTGAGGTTCGGTTCTGCAGGAAGGATGTAGGAACCACTGGTTGCACAACAGTCTGAATTTTGGCTCTGAGGATGAAACCTGAGCTGAGACCCAACAGAACTTAGACAGAGCAGTGGTTCTGGTTCTGCAGACAGAATAATGTGACCCGTGTCAAAGACATGGGTTCTGTTGAAGGTCTTCCTCAGAACAGATCAGTCAGACACAGGTTTGCGGTTCTGCTCCAGAACAGACCTGAATGTGCTTCTAATGAGAACCAGCAGCAGAACCATCAGAGCCGTGAGCAGAACCGCTCCAACATATTTTCCAGTGTGTCCAACTTCAAATCTGAAGTCTTTGACTCCTCTTCGGTTTTCCTTCTTGTCCTCTTTGTCCTRACGGATTTGATCTGCGGATCAGAACCAGGTTTGAGTCTTAGAGTCCACTCAGACCAGCTGAGAAAAGCTGGACCCTCAGAACTCACCTGCAGGGACAACCTTCAGCTTGACGATGATGACGGGCTCAGAACCAAAACCGGGTTCTTTCTGGATGACCCGACACTCGTATGTTCCGCTGTCAGACCTRGTCACGTTCTTCAGAACCAAGGACACGTCTCCGTCCTTCATGTGCCCGTCCAGCAGGTCCACSCGGTTCTTGTAAGACGGATGTTGGAGGTCTGGTTGGACCCGCTCRCTTGGGTACAGGAACACATAAGCTGCTTCCAGGTCCACTCTGGTCCACTCCAAGAACCGGACGGGGCTAGAAATGACGGGAGCCCGACACGGCAGGGTGACGGTCCGATTCAGGACCACTCGGATGTGGATCTCAACTAAAAACACAACAAACAAAACAAATTTRAAACAAAATGTATCAWYAGAATATAARTYCTGATKAARTCATCACCACTAGATGGCGACGCTTCAACAACAAGTTAGAATTATCCAAATAAATCTGCTTTGTTCATCTGAAATGCTTCAGTTTGGTTTGAAAAACAAGATGAAACAGGATCTTCGACTAAAAAAAAATCACACAAAGTTGAGTTTTTTCTGAAACACATGTTCAACTCTGATAGCGGGAAACATCAGAGCAGCCGATGGAAAACAGCCAATCAGAGCGCAGCGTTCAGGTCAGCTGACACTACAAGACAGAAAGGTTTGAAACTAAATTCCTTCAAAAAACAAAATTTTCAAGTTTCACTTCCTGAAAGAGTCCGGCTGTTGAGGAATAAAGTTAAAACAACAGGTGTGTGTGTG
>NW_013952831.1:450267-458821 GCF_001266775.1 Austrofundulus limnaeus
TAGTTTTTAATGTGTATAAAATTTTTGGTTTTAAAGGAAATTAATAAACAATTAAAAAAAACGAAGAGACATCTCCCACAATGCTTTGCGTGGTATTGTGCATCTGCCCTTCTCCAGAGGCGCACCTGCTGTGGTTGGTTCTGATCTGAGGTTCTGAGGTTCGGCTGAAGTGTGTCTCCAGTGACCTCATGTATAAATGATGTATACACATAAAAATGTTGTGTGCGCCAGGTTCTACGCCCACGTTGGGATGTATTAAAACCAACATTGTGTGATGTCAAGGAACCTGGCTGTACCGACCATCTCAAGAGTTGGAATCAGGCCAGCAGAGCCTCCTTTTGACTCCCAACAGAGAGGAGGACATGACAGGAAAAGGAGCCACAAGAGGGACTGAGATGCAGGCCAGAGGGAAAGGAAAATCAGGAAGAAGAGAGAGCAGGAGTAATAATTATTAATTTTGATCAATTTTAATGCTGGCAAATAAATAACAAGAGTAATAATTATATGCTTATTGCAAAGTATGATCTAAGTAATGTACTGTGATAATTAATGTGTTTTTAATGTAAGATGGTGATTTAGAAAGAAGTGTTATTGTGTGTCTTAAAATGAAGGAAGGGTGTGTGTGTGTGCTATTTTGGACGGTAGAAAGTACAAAAAGTACTTCTGCAAAACAGGAGCAGCCGAAGAAAGCAGAATTGGGAAAGTCCCAGAGGCCCTGTGGTAAAAAAACAAGGTGGTTTTGACTCACCACAAAAAGTCCCTGACAGTCCTATTACCAGAATCAGCAAGATTACTTCATTCTGGGAAGTACACAAAAAMGTCTGTGGTGGAAATTCCCAGCCTTACCACAGAATGGTAAGAAGGGGGAAGCGGGCCCAAAGACAGTATAAAAGAGGAGCAGTTTCAGCAGTAACTCATCTTCTGGCCCCGTCTGGAGAAGAGGCAGCAAAAGGCGAGGACAGCCCAAGAAGAGGAGCAAACAGGTCCAAGAGACATATGATCTGCGACAAGCTGACACACTTCTCTCCAGCGATCYACAGACCGAAGACCAGATTAAACAGCCCAGCTCTGAGAAGTCATTTTTTGGACRACAGTCTGATGCTTTTTATGGAGGTAAAGCAACACTGCTCCTACTGTCCTGCCATCCAAAATTAACAGAAAATGTCACACATTCTAGTCATAAGGTTATGTCAGCGCTTTAGAACTTTTTATTTTTGTCACCATCAAATATTATTCAATATTCTTAATCTGTATAATCAAATGTGGCTTTTCTTGCAAATTTCTATTAAACTGCTTACAGCATCATAAAGACAATTCCATGACTGGATATTGGTTTTTAAAGTTTTTTCTCTGATTACATGAGAGTGTTGTTTCTTCAAAGCAACAAGGTATTTACATATTAATGAGTGTGATTACTTTGAGGCCCAGAGGTAATGACATGAGGTCATAAATTAATGATAAGTTCATTTTTAATGGTTATTAGCCTGGGGAGATAGGATAACTCCCTTTAACAATTCCCTTGAGACCTGCTGTCCAGGTCACTAATCATCATCTCGGTCACAGTAAGAAGTGCAGATCCTAAGAGGGAGCGGCTACCAGGAACAGTGGTGACCGGCAGCTGGAGGCGTCCTGAGCTACTACGCTGATCCAAAGGCCGGGGTTCAAGAAGGGAGCGACCACTGGAAGGAAGGCAGCTAGAGGCCGAGCTAAAGGCTCCCGCCCCTGTCTCCTCCAGGAGACAGGCTGGACACGGCCACACAGGCCACCCCCAGTTGGTTGTAAGTCCGGTCCATCACCTCCAAACCAAGAGGGAGACATTGTCTCCACTCCAGGACCCATCGGTGTCCTGGTGGGTAAACTGGGGGAGGAACCACATAAGAAAACAGTGAAAGTGTTTGTATATTTTCGCACACTATTCACCTGCCGTGAGAATGTGCGGCAGACACACAAAGTTYTTCAGTCGACAGTTTTAACTCACAAAGTCATGAATCTGACCTGAATCCACAGAAATATGACTCTGTTGTGTTTTCTGGATGTAAGGAGCGTCTGAACACGCTGTTAGATTTTTATTTTAGTTTGAGTTTTTGTTGTTTAAACTGAACGATGATGAAACTGAAAATCATTCAACCTCAGACAAGAAAATAGATCAGTCTAAAAATGATCAAAGAACCTCAGTCCAGTCTACTGTAAACTGTAAAGTGTTTAATTGTTGTCACAGATGGAAACACACTCAGAGGCTCTGCAGAGCGCACACACAGCTGAGGGAAATAAAATGTGTGAATCATCTAAGAAACATTTTTAATTCTAACTGAGAAAAAAAGTTGTCAACTCAGCAGATTAATTCAGAACAGCTCAGCTGTGATGATTCCTCTGCTCCACAAGATGCAATATTTGCTGCGTAAAGTTGTGCATATGGATCAATCAGCTGTTCCCAGTCTCACACCGCGGCAGGAACTCACAGCACAGCGAGTCACTCCTTCCTTCACTTCAACYATTTAATAAATATTTTTCTAAGTTCTAAAAACTCATCAGTTCCTCTGTGTTTATGGTCATTTATTAAAGACGAGTAAAGGTGGAAATGTCTCAGCCTCATGCACCGCCTCTGCTGAAAACAGCAGCTTCACACACGTGCACACACCAACACATACACACTCATGTTTACACCCCACTAGTTATTTAGACAGTTTTCTCACTCATTCTCCATTTAATGTATAAATTTCCTGCATCTAAAATTTATTTCTGATCCCACAGAGAGACAATCTGAGGAGAATCTCACACTCTGGACACATTTACATCTACTTTTTGTTGCCCGTCACAGATGTACCCAGAATGCATCACTTTGGTTTTCCAATAAACAGTTTTAGCTTATTGATGCTTCTTTAATGAAAAATCTACAACAAGCAAAAGAAAAAGACAAAGAAGCAGCCACAATCCTCAACAACTTTTTAAAGAATCAGCCGAACTGCTAGCCTCAACAAGTTTTTAATTTTTAGACCATGAGCTAAAGTTCTGTTTGAGGAAATCAGATACCCGCAATCGGCAGTTGTGAAATGAGCTGTACAAGGTTCATACACCACTAGGGGGCAGCATTGTTCAAATAATGTACATGACTTGTAGCCAGCTAGAAAGTGTCAAATTGAACCTGCGGTCTAAAATTAGCTTCCGATAATATTTCTATTGCATCAGYGGATTAGAAATTGCGGACCTAAATATTTTCATAAGTGCTTTAGAAATTGCGGAACTAATTTTTAAATCAGTGCTGCCCACCGCTGCCTCCCACAGACCAAAAACATCATGACTGTCAGGTTAATTGATAACAATTTTCCCGAGTGTACCCCACCGCTCACTCTGTGACTGGATATGGGCACCAGTGACCCCCGTGACCCTGAAAGAAACAAGCAGGTACAGATAATGGATTTATGGATGATAATTATAATGCTTGTGCCTATTTAAACAGTTAAAGACAAAACAATGCAGTCTATATGTATAATCTGACTTCAATAATGTCTGTCTCTCACAACAAGGCTGCTCAAAATTAATCCATTGCTGGCTACATTAATTATCATGTGGGCCCGCGTTAATATCTCATGGCCACGTGATCATTTTTTTATTTCATGTCACTGGATGGGCTTCGTACAGAGGCAGTTTCTGTAATCTGAAGTTTCTTCACAGATTGCACAGTTTTAAGTTAGAATATCAAAAGATGAAGGAGAGACTGTGGCAATGCAGCTAGAGCTGTCAGCTGCAGACAGATGCATTTAACCACTTCCTGATGCTGCAGGAGAAAAACTAGTCTACTGCAAAGAAACTGCATCAAGGCTGCAAATCTTTGATTTAAATACAAAGTTATTAAATTTCATCTTCTACATTCAAAACCTCAGAGTTGTTCAGAAACAATCTAAAAAGAACAGTGATGTAGACAGAGTATATCAGTGTTTTACTCTACAWGTGGCACCAGTTTGTGGTTTTGTCTCTTCTTGTCTTGTATCAAAGTGTTTCCTGGTTTGTGCTGCAGAGAGAAGCTCTCAGAGTCTCTGAGCTGTAGTGGGACACAAAGAGGAAGAGGAGCTCTTCACTGTGTGTCAAACAGCTGCAGCATGGAGGGGACATGTGTCCAGAGGCTGCTGGGTGAGTCCATCTGCTGGATGTGTGTTGGTGTGGAGATGTTCAGAGAGCATCTCTGCTGCTTCTTCTTAAAGCTGCAACTAAGCTGAGTGTCATTTGTCTGCAGCYCTGAGCTCTCTGCTGTGCTGCTCAACAAACCAAGGTCAGGAACCTGCTTCTGTCAGTCCCTCTGTCTCTGCTTGGGTCCAAGAAACCCAGTCTGACAGCAGCAACGCTCTGAGTCTCTACTAAGGGACAGATCTGAGTCTCTACTGAGAGACAGACTGATCAGTATAGATCAGATTCATTTGTCAGTAGAGTCAGAACCAGTTTGGTTTCATGGAGGCTCAAATGTTTCAGATGCCTGGTTTAAGACACTCACTCAGTCTTGCATCTGTTTGACTGGACTTTCCTAAAGACCCAATCAGTTCATGAATGAATTGTTTATCTAGTATGTTTAGATTTTAATGTCATAAAWATGTTTTTCATTAGAAACATATAGAGGGGTTTCGTAAATGTTAGATCTCATTTCTTTGAAATTGTTGATGGTATATGTGAACATTAACCAACATGATTCTGTCAGTCTTTATCAAAGTTTTAAATAATGTTATTTTATTCCTATAGTTTCTGCCTTTTATTCAAATGTTTTGCTATTTTTACATTATATGTAAATGGTTGTGACTTATTGTGAGTATTTTATGTGTGCTGTTTGTGCCCAGGTTCCCTTTGAAAATGAGATCTTTAGTGAGGTTTTAAATCTGGTTAAATAAAGGAAATAAAAAGTGTCAGACAGACCTGGTGAACCCAAACCTGTAGTGTTGGAGAACTGAGAACACTTGGAGGAGTTCTCTGTCATTGACTTCTTCAGCTCATGTCGCAGCTTCAAGCTGCTTTATGAATGAATTAGATTTTACTTTCCCATCAAACAGCAAAGACTGGAGAACAAAGAAACAAAATACAGTTTTGATTAATGCAATGAAAACAGATTTAAAATCTTATGATAAAAGCAGGAATTTGAACTGGTTAAAAATGTTCGGAAAGGCTTAAACTTGGAAATGTGGATTTTACACAAAAGACACATTTTCACCAATACCCTTCAACAAGCCTCTCCCTGGGCTGCCACCTTATCGTGGTGGAGAGGTTTGAGTGTCCCAATGATCCTAGGAGCTATGTTGTCAAAGGCTTCATGCCCCCAGTAGGGTCACCCAAGGCAAACAGGTCCTAGGTGAGGGATCAGACAAAGTGCAGCCAAAAGACACCAATGATGAACACAATAAATGGATTCAGTGTTCCCTCGCCTGGACGCGGGTCACCGGGGCCCCACTCTGGAGCCAGGCCTGGAGGTGGGACACGTTGGTGAGCGCCTGGTGGCCGAGCTTTCACCCATGGAGCCCGGTCAAGCACAGTCTGAAGAGGAGACATGAGTCCTCCTTCCCATGGGCTCACCACCTGTGGGAGGGGCCATAGGGGTCGGGTGCAATGTGTGTTGGGCGGTAGTCGAAGGCGGGGACATTGGCGGCCGGATCCTCGGCTACAGAAGCTGGCTCTAGGGACGTGGAAYGTCACCTCTCTGGTGGRGAAGGAGYCTGAGCTGGTGTGTGAGGTTGAGAGGTTCTGACTAGATATAGTTGGACTCACCTCGACGCACCACTCTGACTCTGGAACCAATCTCCTCCAGAGGGGTTGGACACTCTTCCACTCTGGAGTTGTCCATACTGAGAGGCGCCGAGCAGGAGTGGGCATACTTATTGCCCCCACCCCCATCTTGGTGCCTGTACATTGGGGTTCACCACGGTGAATGAGAGGGTAGCCTCCCTCCGCCTATGGGTGGGTGGATTGGTCCTGACTGTTGTTTGTGCCTATGAGCCTAACAGCAGTTCAGATTACCCACCCTTTCTGGAGTCCTTGGAGGGGTTGTTGGAGAGCGCTCCTAAAGGGGACTCCCTCGTTCTGCTGGGGGACTTCAACGCTCACGTGGGTTAATGACAGTGAGACCTGGAGAGGCTTGGTTGAGAGGAACGGCCCCCCGACCTGAACCCAATCAGTGTTTTTTATTGGACTTCTGTGCTCATCATGTATTGTCCATAACAAACACCATGTTCAAACATAAGGGTGTTCATATGTGCTCTTGGCACCAGGACACCCTAGGCTGCAGTTTGATGATTGACTTTGTTGTTGTTTCATCTGRTCTGCGGCCGCATGTTTTGGACACTCGGGTGAAGAGTGGGGCGGAGCTGTCAACTGACCACTACCTGGTGGTGAGTTGGCTCCGATGGTGGGGGAGGATGCYRRTCAGACCTGGCAGACCCAAATGTATAGTGAGGGTCTGCTGGGAACGTCTGTCAGAGTCTCCCATCAGATGGAGTTTCAACTCACGCCTCCAGGGGAACTTCGAACATGTTCCGGGGGAGGTGGGGGACATTGAGTCCGAGTGAGCCATGTTCCATGCCTCCATTGTTGAGGCTGCTTACCTGAGCTGTGGCCATAAGGTTGCCGGTGCCTGTYGTGGCGGCAACCCTCAAACGGAATGCTGTCAGGCTGAAGAAGGAGTCCTGTCGTGTCTTTTTGGCCTGTGGGTCTCCGGAAGCAGCTGATAGGTATCTGCAATCCAAGCAGCTCGGGTGGTCRCTGAGGCAAAAACTCGGGCATGGGAGGAGTTTGGAGAGGCCATGGAAAAGACTTCCGTCCGGCTTGGAGGAGATTTTCGTCCACCATCCGGCGTCTCAGTGGAGGAAGGTGGTTCACCACCAACACTGTTTATGGTGGGGATGGTGTGCTGCTGACCTCAATTCGGGACGTTATGGGTCAGTGGGCAGAATACTTCGAAGACCTCCTCAATCCTACYGACACGTCTTCCCATGAGGAAGCAGGGCCTGAGGACCCTGGGTCGGACTCTCCAATCTCTGGTACCGAGGTCACTGAGGTGGTTAAAAAGCTCCTCGGTGGCAGGGCGCCGGGGGTGGAAGAGATTCGCCCAGGGTTCCTTAAGGCTCTGGATGTTGTGTTGGTTGTGTTGGTTGACACTGTTGTGGAAATATTTACTTAACAAAGACAGAAATATGTGGCCCAAGAATGAAGGAACTCTTTGGAATGATCAGTTGAATGTTATTGCAACAACAGGAAYACAGAGAACAACACTGAGCCATCAGATGGTCCCTCTGCTTTCTTCTCCTGCTTCTCCTTCTCTAAGGCAGTTGAGGCCTCATATATGCTGTTTAACAAACTATTATGTCATCTTAAGATTTCATCCTAAGGAAATGCTGGGTCTGGGGAAAACACAAAGGTAAACACAAGTGATATCTAAGAATGATTGTTGTTAGCAAATCTTGTTCTGACTTTAATCACTGATGAACAGGGTGTCATGAAAACCTAGGTCATTAGAGTATGTCATGAATTACCGGTTTAAACCTAAAAGTATTTCTTCCATTACACCTTCCCCATCTGATCATGAAATGATCAGTAAAACAAAAAAACAACCCTTTAATGTATTAAAAAATAAATGTCAACACAAAGCTATATGTACTTCTTTAAAATCCCAACCCCAGTAATTGAATTTTTATTCCTCCCAGACATAAAAATATTCATCATAGTGGTATTTGCTCATAATTCTCTCTTTCCACCCTTGAAACTGCTTTTCTGTCCCATTTTATTTATATCATGCCAAATAACACTGTAACTTTATGAGTAACTCCAAACGATACTCTGCTTGTTCCACAGGGTCCTCAATGTTGTCTCCAAMCTGTGGTCCTCTGTTCTCAGTGGATGGTTTGGGTTGCCCTGGTGAAGAAGTGGTGTTTAGTTATTCCTCAGTAGTAGGTTGGGGGGAACCTATTTAATCTGGTCTCTCTGTTTGTGAGGCTGAATCCAGTTGTTCTTTYGGTTCTGCAGCTTGAAGTAACTCCTCTCTCTGTGGTTCTGATTCTACAGCAGTCTCCTTATCAGCTATTTGTACATTGTGTTCCATCGATGTCTCAGTTTGCTTCTGTTGTCCTTCAGCTGTTGCGACTTCTCCTGTTGTTTGTTTTCAGCCGGAACTTGCTTCAGGAAATACTTCACGTTTGAAGCTAACAGCTCAGCTTCAGATTGATTCAGAGTCATTCCATCAGACTTGAACAGATGTTGTCTCTCCCAAAAGAGATCGAAGTTGTTCACATATCTACAACACCTCTCTGGCACAGTCCACTGTTCCGGCCTGCCTCAAAACCACTACAATTATCCCTATCCCAAAGAAAACCACCATCTCCTGCCAGAATGACTACCGTCCCATTGCTCTCACACCTATTGCGATGAAGTGCTTTGAGAGGCTGATTCTGGGTCACATTAAGAACAGCCTTCCTGGCACTCTGGATCCACATCAGTTTGCCTACCGGGCAAACAGATCTACAGACGATGCAGTCGCCCTGGCATGGCACACAGCACTCAACATCAGGAAGGAACAAACACATACGTC
>NW_013952831.1:462052-463070 GCF_001266775.1 Austrofundulus limnaeus
CAATAAGGGAACTTTCAGGCGAGTTCAAGTTGATACATAAAAGATTATGCAATCATTTATTTACACAAATTGAAAAGATCATAAGTACACTTGATTGTGAGCTATTCCTATAACAAGCGTCAGAGTTAAATGAGATAAAACCCGCGTCCGAATTTCAATTCACATTAAACTCAGATTACTTATATAGAACAGTAAAACGTCAGTTCTGCTGTTAACAACCAAACAATTTTACTGGCACTTTTAACTTAAGTTTTGGCAAATAAAGAATAAGAAAAGGGATGAAATTAAGGTTAGTGTTTCTGCTTTTATCTTGTTAAGGTGTATCAACCGGATCAGCAAGTCCCCTCTGCGCTCAGATCTCCACATGACACGTCACCCCGGAACACGACAGCGTTACCTGTTGTTGGCTTCTTTACCACACTCCGGGCAAATACTGCCTCACCTCAGACCAGTCAGGAGACGTTTGTTCGGCCCGCTCACTGCTCCGTGGCGAGAAAGTGTTATTTTAGGCAATTTCGTCTGCTTCGAACTTCGCCAGAAAGATTCAAGCTGATGCATCCGATTCTTCCTTCAAAATAAAAGTTCTCCCCTCAGGAGTTGAAAACACTTCGAGACTGGTAGTYTCAGGGTGGACAGTCGGCGGCTTGCCTCTGTCCGGGCCGTCAGGTCTCCCCTATTTGGCTTATGGGCCAGACCTAYGGCCGAGCTGGTTCTCCGAAGAGAAATCAGCTTTCTTCCCCGTTTTCATCCAGGAAGAAGTGATTCCGTCTCTCAAAATCGTCCGTGTTAGTAATAGAGGCKGACGACTTTGGTTCCGCCCTCAGGCATTAGAGATGAGTCAGAGAAAGGAAGGAAGATAAGAGAGTGGCACCAGTCAAGGTTGAAATTCTGTGGCTGTCACAACAGAATGATAACATCTTCTTTAGCTTTCCTTTCTGATAGACTCTAAGAGAAATCACTGTAAAACATTTATGATGATTAATTAACATTTCTGTTTAAATAATCAGTCTGAAACTTG
>NW_013952831.1:463305-465459 GCF_001266775.1 Austrofundulus limnaeus
GCATAAACATTCTTAGTTAAACAATAAATGAATCACAAACAGAAAAGATTGTTTCTGTTCATTATCTGATAAAGAGAACTGAAGTTCCCTTCTGTAGGTTGAAATGACCTGTCATGGCCTAAAATAGAGTTCAGTGTTCCTGCCTTCTGCCAGGCCTTTCCGAGACCTGCTTTGAGGCAGTAACTCCTGTTTCTTCACTCGAGGTGACCCCTACATTTGCCTTCTCTCTGGTGAACATAATGTTGCTGTCCACAGCGTTGATGTGTCTAGTGAAAGCATCCACTTCTTTTTCCTGGATTTTGAYCCAAGTGCCATCCACATATCTGAACCAGTGGCTAGGTGTAGATCCTCCAAAAGAGGCCAGGGCTCTCTGTTCCATGTCCTCGATGTAGAGGTTGGCCACGATCTGTGATACAGGGGATCCCATGGCACAACCATGTTTCTGTCTGTAAAAGCTGTCATTAAATTTGAAATAAGTGGTGACGAGAAAAAAGATCCAGCAAAGTACATATCTGGTGCGGGGTGAGGTTGGTCCTATCGTTGAGGTTGTTATCCTATTGGAGACATTTCCTGACTGTTTCTACTGCCTCTGGTGTAGTAGGTATGCAGGACAAAAGTGAAGTGACATCAAAAGATAAGAGTTTCTCGGGTGCCACCTTCAAATGTTTAACTTTGTTGGCAAAATCTGGGAGTTCTCAGTATGGTGTTTTTTCCGCTAGAGGAGCCAAAAATACCTGAAAGATGTTTTGCAATGTTATGTCACAGAGTTGATGCCACTTACAATGGGTCTGAGTGAGGGCATTTTGAAACTGGCAGATAGTTCACACCTTCAAGCATGTGACCAGAACACCTCTTTTGGKAGTCACCCAGAGYCACCATTGTGAAGGACCATTGGCTCCAGTGTGATTTACATGTGCATCCAAGTCCTTACATGGCTTCTCAGGTGGATCTATTAAAGCCAACATCTTAGCTCACTACAGACTTTGATTTGAAAAAGCCTCCTGGTTGAGAAGCAAAACGTCTTCAACTTTACAAATGAAAGTCCAGTTGTTTTTGTTTTTAACTCTTTTTTTTTTTGATTTGTCATGACTTGGATAACAGATAATCTTCACCAGTATATTCCTGTTCATCAAGCTGGAAATGGATGAAATGCTGGAGTTTGTCACTGTGTTCAGGTGGATCAGTGATCCTGCAGAGTCCTGTCCTCCCTGTGATGGAGGGACDTGATGTCACTCTGAGCTGTCAATCAAAGACCACACCCTTCAACCTCTCAGCTTCTTTCTTCAAAGATGATGTCTTCATAGGGTCTGAAGCAACAGGAAATATGACACTCCATGTAGTATCCAGGTCTGATGAAGGTCTCTACAGGTGTACCATCAGGGATCATGAAGTGTCTAGACCCAGCTGGATCTCTGTCTCAGGTCAGGAGACTCATCTGACGTTTGAACTCTATATTCTCACAGTCACCTGATCAAGTGGAATTCTATCTGCAGAAAAGCCTTCAACCACAGCCCTRCCTACCTCTGGAGCCCCATCCACCTCTGGAGCTCTGCCTCCTTCCTCAGCCTCTCTGTGGGTCCGAGTGGTCCTCCACCTGGTGGTGTTCTGTCCATACTTCATCTCCACTCTCCTCCTGGTGTCTTTATGTCAACACAGAACCATAGGTAAGACTCTCACTCAACCAATTAAGTAATAAATGTGAATTGTTAACATTTGATAAATTATCTAGACTTCATCCTTTCTCTACAGGAAATGATTGACCTGACTCCTTGATAATGACTGCAGTAAAACCACCCCTGCTGTCATCACCTTTGAAAAGACTTGCTCCAAATTTTCATGAATACTGGACACTGACAAACATGCAGCTGCAGAAAAGCTCAGCATGTTGATTAGTTTTATTATTTTCAGACTGGAAATTTCATGAAAATGATATGAAGACTAAAACTAATAATTAAGATATCATATGACTTCTTTGTGCTTCTTGCTCTGAACAAATTTTGTTGTTCTAAGAAAATGTATGTTTTTTTTATTTGTTCATTCCTGTACTTCAACTTTACTTTAGTGTCATAGTTTGTTCACATTAATACTCAGCTAACTTCTTATGTAATCCAAATTTTGAGAATTAAAAAAAATCTGTTTTGATCTGATCATTAT
>NW_013952831.1:465469-467554 GCF_001266775.1 Austrofundulus limnaeus
ATATAAATGTTGTACTACTTATATAAATGGATAAACGTGTTCTTTCTTTTTTCCATATATTAACACATTTTGAATTTGATGCTGCAACATGTTCCAAAAAATCTGGGACAGGGYCATGTTAACTTCTGTGTTCCATCCAGGGTTCCATCAGCTTTCCTTTTAACAACACTCAACTGGACATATGGTTTGGTTGTAAGAACAAGTGTGGCTGCGAAAAGAGAGGTCTGGACTTCTCTGATTGTAGCTTCCCGGTTGAAAGATGGTCTCTCAAACTAATGATTCACAATCATTTTACTGAATTCCATTCAAGTCAGATCTTTTGTAGCGGTCTGTATTATGTGTAGCATCAGCTTCGAGGCGATTCTGGTCCACCATCCGGTGGGGCAAGAGGTTCACCACCAACACTATTTATGGTGGGGATGGTGCACTGCTGACCTCAATTCGGGACGTTATGGGTCGGTGGGCAGAATACTTTGAAGACCTCCTCAATCCTACCAACACATCTTTCCATGAGAAAGCAGAGCCTGAGGACCCTGGGTCGGACTCTCCAATCTCTGGTGCCAAGGTCACTGAGGTGGTTAAAAAGCCCCTCGGTGGCAGGGCGCCGGGGGTGGATGAGATTCACCCAGAGTTCCTTAGTGCTCTGGATGTTGTGAGGTTGTGTTGGTTGACGTGACTCTACAATATTGCATGGACATCTGGGGCAGTTCCTCTGGATTGGCAGACCGGAGTGGTGGTCCCCCTATTAAAAAAGGGGGACCACAGAGTGTGCTCCAACTATAGGGGGATCACACTTCTGTTTCTCTCTGGTAAGGTCTATTCAGGGGTCCTGGACAGGAGGGTCCATCAGATAGTYAAATCTTGGATTCAGGAAGAGCAGTGTAGCAGAAAACCCCCCTATTAAAAACCATGGATATGATTTTTAATGAGAGCTTTCCTTCCTGGCTCGGTAAATGATTCTGTTGATGCAAAATGAATGACCAGACACAAACACAAAAACAAACAATGTCATTCAGGTTTATTTTTGGCCAGTTAAAGTTAACTGACTTTTATTAAAAGAGGTTAATGAATGATTAATATTTGTAATTACAAACAATGCACAACAAAAATGGGCTCTCACTAGAATGTTATTTTTTCTAATCTTTTAAGCAATTTGTCTAACGGTTTATCTAAGCAAAAGCAGATTAAATTATGTACTTTTTGGGTCTATGTGTGTTTGTGGATGCGTGTTTGAGGAGGTGTGAGAGAAAGAGAGAGGTGGGARAGCAGAGGAGAGAGAAGACAAAAAAATAGCTATATCTTTTGAAAATGTGAAGGGTTTTTTCAAGTTAGGTTAAGTTATGTTCGGCTGTGAGCTTTAGGCCTGGGAAAAATGAGCTTTCAGCCATTACCGCAGTCCGGACCAGCACTTCCAGCGAGGCAGGTGGACAGAGAACTTCTTGAGGAGTATGCCTGGTGAATGACACAYACCTTAACTCTTTCTGTCAGCCAAAAGGAAGGGGAAGAGGCCTTCTCATGGACTTGGTCTTTAGGCAAAGCGGTAGCAGGTCAGAACTGGCAGTGTCAACCAGGAACTCACAGCAAGTTGACGTTTCAGGCATAAGAAGGCTTGACACAAAAAGGTGGTATTTCCGTGTAAAAAGGTAGAAAATTATGCTGCAGGAAAAACATTTAAAGTTCCTAACGAAGGAACAAGAGCTGGCAAGGTGCCCAGCGCCCYGCTTGGCAGCAGRGGACAGAGACAACTGGCTAACAGGAAAAAAGAGACAGTTTTAAGAAAACAGAAAGAATCATGTGTGTACGCAATGTGATCTGCAGGTGTTCAGATGTGGGGGCTTCCCATGAGAACCTGTGTGTGTGTGACTTTGTGTGTGAAGGCCCGAGGACATCAGAAGAACACACAAACATTATGAGCGGACTAACTCAACTCTTCAGAGAAACATTAAACTAACATTTTAATTAACTAATGATTAATTATGAATTACTATTAGTAAACTAATAAAACAATTAAGTAATGTTTATTAACAACAGAAAATGTAGAGGTGAGTGGATGAGCTGCTGCTGAGATCTCGCGAGAGCTGTGCG
>NW_013952831.1:471599-473042 GCF_001266775.1 Austrofundulus limnaeus
CATGTTATGCTATATATTAAAGGTATTATGATAGATTTTATTATCTTCACTATTATTATGCATGTAGCACTATAAAATAAAAATGGTTAGCCTTAGTTTGAGTTATACTCAAAAAGGGAGGATTGTTGAGGATTCTAGCAGTACGTTTAGGGACAAATGGTCAGAATAAGGGTCACGTAAACATCTGGTAGAACATTCTGGAAAAGTTGACATCATCAGTAGTCCACAAAAACATTTAATGTGTGTATTGGGTGGTCTTAAATTTCCAGCCCATTCTGGGAAGAGCCCACCCTTTCCTGACTTTGTATTATCACAAACAACTGGGGTATAAAAAGTTCTGGTTTCTAAATACGTCAGTTCAGTTTTCGAATGCCTGTCCTGTCGGTTGAAGCGTGCTACTGAACTCAATAAACTCCCCCTCCGGCTGGCCAAAATYGATGTCTCCTCATCTTTTTTCATTTTGRCAGTGATCTTCTCTGCCCCTTCATTTTCACCAACACGTGTCTCCTCTCTGTCCTTAGGTTGTCCATCGTTCTGCAGGTGGACAGTTTTGCTGCTCTGGGTTCTGAGGCTGGCAGGTTCAGCTGCTGGTCCAGGTTCAGGTTGGTTTGCAGGATTTTTTACATCACAACAATAAATGGTAAATGGACTGAACTTTCATAATGCTTTATCAAATCTCMACAGACTCCAACATGCTTTACACTGCAGATATTCACACACTGATACCAACATCACATATCACACATAGAACATTATCTGATAGTCCAATGAGAACATTCTTGTCTCCTTGATTCTCTGTTTGTCCTTCCTTGTCTCCTGCAGTAGAGAATTATGAGGTATCAGGTGATGATCTCTGATCTCTGCAGTCAGACCAGCTGTTTCCCACACAGTCTGATCAACAACATGTGGAGGAAACAAACATGGACCCAGGAGGAGCTGAAGACCATCAGAGACCTCAAAGTCCTCCAGCACCATGAGGTGGCAGCTCAAGGAGGCACAGGTGTGTTGATGAGATGGAGAACAGGTTCTGATTCATTGTTGGGTTCAACAGAACTCTGCTGCTGTTCTGGAGTTCTGTCAGACATGTTGATTGGTCCAAGTTCTACTGCTTCATCAGGAGGAGGAGGAGGAGGATGGCGGGCCAGCCTTCTCTTCACAATAATAACAATCACAGCAGGAATCATCAGAGCAACCACAGACAGAACTACCAGAACCACCATCAGTCCAGAAGGTCCTGCACTGGTTCCATCCTGGTGTCCTCCATCATGTCCTTCCTGTTGTCCTCCATCACGTCCTTCCTTGTGTCCTGCAGCAGAGAATAATGAGGTATCAGGTGATGATCTCTGATCTCAGACCTGCTGATTTCTACAGTCTCATTAATAACATGTGGAGGAAACACACACACACACACACACACACACACACACACACACACACACACAC
>NW_013952831.1:473114-476418 GCF_001266775.1 Austrofundulus limnaeus
CACACACACACACACACACACACACACACACACACACACACACACACACACACACTGCTCACCTGGAAGAGACACCTGCAGCTGGATGGTGCAGGTCTTTATCTTCTCTTGACTTCCTTGACTCTGAACTTGACACACATATGTTCCAGAATCTGCTGTCGTCACGTTCTTCAGAACCAAAGACACGTTTCCATCCTTCATCTGTCTGTCCTGAAGATCCACTCTGTTCTTAAAAGATGGATCTTGACCATCTATAAAAATGTGATCATCTCTGAACAGAAGAACATGATCTGATCTCAGATCAGTTCTGTCCCACTGTACAACTACAACAGGTCTGCTGTCATCAGATCTACATGGTAGAGTGATGGTGTCTCCAGGTTCAGCTGTGATGTTGTGATCTACAGGAGAGGAAACAGAGCAGAGAGGTCAGAGGTCAGAGGTCAGAGGTCAACACAGAGACCAGAGAGTGGACACATGAAAGTGAATGTGAGACTCAGACCAGCTGCTTTCTACAGTCTCAACAACAACAACATCAAAAATATCTTTCACTCAAACTCACTGCTCACCTGGAGTAAGAACCTGCAGGTAGTATTTGGTGATATAATCAGGTTTTTGAGGGCTTCTCCTGCTGTGGTTTGGTTTACTGAAGTCCACTCTACACACATATGTTCCAGAATCTGCTGTCATCACGTTCTTCAGAACCAACGACACGTCTCCATCCTTCATCTGTCTGTCCTGAAGATCCACTCTGTTCTTAAAAGATGGATGTTGACCATCTGGATCAATCTTCTTATCTCTGAACTTAAGAACATGATCTGATCCCAGATCAGTTCTGCTCCACTCTACAGCTACAACAGGTCTGCTGTCATCAGATCTACATGGTAGAATGATGTTCTGTCCAGGTTTAGCTGAGATGATCTCATCTACAGGAGAGGAAACACAGAGCAGAGAGGTCAGAGGTCAGAGGTTAAAGTGGAACTCTGCACATCTACAGAACCTCAGAGAGACCAGAGAGAGGACACTGATCTCTGAACTGGACAAGTAGTTGAGAACTTGTGATTTAAGACAGAATGGGTTATGTAGTTACAAGGCCTTTAATGGTGTTCATCTGTGTTTGTTCATTAACTTAGACTTTTGCATGACTTGTMAYTGCTTTAATTTCTAAATKRACTGTTGCYGTTTCTGCTCTCAGTATCTACCTGGACATTCACATTAGAACTACAGTTCTGTGTCTACTYCTCAGAACAGCATGTAGCATTGACAATAATACATAGGTTAAAGCCCAAAAAAATCTTTTGATTGAAATAAAAAGAAAACTCTGGACTAAGATAAATCTGCTGATTACTTACAGTAATATTAACTTAATCATAGYAAATTATTATCTATAACTATCATGAGGAGTCATTAACATTAAGATGTAACATAGTAATTAATTATTCACATACATGTATATTTTTATAATTGAATCTGAGCTGTATAAATCTGTTTTTTATCAAACAAGTAACTCCTTGTGTTTCTCCCCTGAAGTAGCTCTCAGTCTCAAACAGGTTGGTGACTCCTGTCCTACAACAATACTCACCATATTATTCACCATTCTAAATTTTTGGTTTTACAGATTAGAACAGAGATTTTATGCTGGTGCTACAACTTYTTGTTCTGTGCTACAAGATCAGCAAACTCTGTAACACCGGTGCTATGAGCTAAAAAAGTTAACGTACAGCCCTGCATCCTCAGTTTGTATTTCAGCATGCCCTGCACAGAAGGATGATGTGTGAGTGARAGGTGACAGAGAGGAAACACCAACATCTGATCTGACATCTATCAATCAATCATGTTAGGACCTGTAGGTTCCTGTTGATTCTTCTACTCTTTTATTTTAATAGTTATGTGTTCTCTCTGTCATTTCCTCGTCTCTCCTCTTCTTATTTCCCCAAATTTGATGCCTTGTCAGCTTTTTTGCTTTGTTTATTACAGTAATAAATAAAAGTATTTTTATATCCTGTACTCCTCATGTCTGCCTGCATCCTGGCTCTAACCACCAACAATCGTTAAACAGAATCAGAGTGGCTCTGTATGAACCCAGCTCCTGTAAGGTGCCTACAAGAAAAACATGTCCGYTCCTCCAAATGTGACATTCACACATTGCAAGTCATAATATCAAGTAAAAAGAATACAAACTGAATCACAGGCCACTGAAATATTTTAGTTCACAAAAATTATGTAAAGATAATTTGACAGGTATAAAGTTTTATATAAACTGTTAGCAGTAAATTTTAATACAACATTGAGTCCTGTTATAATTAAACTAATTCATCATCCTGAGGTTGTTCACACAACTTCCTGCAAGTAAGATAGAAATAAATTCATAACCATTCATGTTAACCCCTTCAGACGTCTACCTGGAGGCTGACCTTCACACATCTGTACAGTTCTCACACAACACTCAGTTTAAAACTACACTGCAAAAACTGTCCATCTTACCAAGTTTTAAAACCTTATATCAGCCAAAAGGTCTTTTTGATCTTGTTTTGAGACTGATTTACTAAACAACTGATTGTGTTATGCTACGTTCACACCGAACGCATTTTGAGCTGCGGGAGCGGCTGATTCACATGCAAAGTCTATGGAGGACGCGCCTCTAGGGGTCGTGCGTCGCGTCGCGTACGTTTTGGGCAGCGCGCAAGGAAGGTGGAAGGGGCACAGAGCGTTTTCCGTGCATGCAGTGCTGCAGAAGCCGCCGCCGCCCGAGCCGCCACCAGAGTTCAAATATCTGAACTTTTCGCCGCTCGACGCGTCTCCCACTGAAAACCAAAACAGACCGACTGCAGATCTTTACCTGAAATCGACCATGTGCAGTTGGGTTTTCTGGCAGGAGTGACGAAACCAAACAAATCGCCTCTAAATCATCTGGTGAGTTAATTATCTGCTGTGCTCAACGTTCGCTTGCATTTTAGTAAATAAATCGAAGCCATTTTCTTTTATTTTATCTTTATTTCACCCACCGAGGTCACGCTCCTCCCACACCTCGCTGCTGCTGCTTCTCGTTCTGGTCTGAACACTAGTGCGTTCTTTGGTCTGAAAATAGTGCGTCCAACAAGAGACGTTTTGTGCTTTTTGGCCGCTCAAAATGCGTTCAGTGTGAACGTAGCATAAGAATAATCATCTTGTTTTGAGACTGATTTACTAAACAAGAACTGATTGTGTAAGAATATTGGGCCTCATGCAAGAACCGTTGGTACGCACAGATTTGTTCTTAAGTTGTGCGTACGAGTGATTTAGGAGAATTTGTGGCATTCACCAATGT
>NW_013952831.1:477418-480512 GCF_001266775.1 Austrofundulus limnaeus
CACACACACACACACACACACACACACACACACACACACACACACACACACACACACACACACACACACACGTACACAACCACACAGCTGCAGCTTCCTGTTGCATTCAGCAATAAATACATTTATTTTGACTTTATTTTTTTAACAGTCAGAACATTTTTATGACAGGTTTGTTCTGAATAATTCCTGAAAAGCAGGTTAGGGAGGGAAGAGTTGGCAGCACCGACACCATCACCAGGTGCAGAAAAACGAAACTGTAAAACAGTCAGTGCAGCTTCAGACCTCCAGGAGATTAAACACAAATAACAATGTTGATCAAATAACATGTTTAAATCAGAATAAAAAATCATTTATGATCACAGCTTTCTCTGCTGATCAGAACTTTTTGACAGTTTACTGAGCAAAAATAAGTTATTTAATGTATCCACTCCTCAATAATCAGACTTATAGCTGTATAATAACAGGAAACTATTTGACTCTAACCCATTAAAGTATATACCCATAGTTTCATGTATTTTTTTACAGAATTAACCTCTCATTTTTACAAACACTAAATATCAGTTTGTGCTCATTTTCATTCCTTTATCCAGACATATTTGTTAATCTGATCTTCTCTAAGCTGAACTTTAACTCCTGACATGAAGCTACAGTTACAGAGCTCATCAATCTCTGTTCTAACAGTTGACTCACCTGCAGACAGAACAACATGGAGGACAGCAGCAGATAGAGTCACCACAACAATCACGTCCTTCATCTTAAACTCCACCATTAAACTGAAGATATTTACAGAAGATCTTCTTGTCTGTCCTTCATATAAAACATTCACTGTGTTAGACTAGATACAAACTGAAAATGAAACTAGTSTGGCTCTTCCTGAAAGTGAATCCTGTTGGGACTTGTCATCGTGTTATGTGAGCGATGACAAGTTCATGGTTCATACCAAGTTCTCTAAACAAACCTAAACAACAGTTTGAATGAATTGAAATGATCTGTTGGGACTTGTTGGATAGATGTGAGGTTTTATAAAGCTGAAGCTGTGTTTGGGTCCTGGTTCTGTCAGGAACAACATCCATTGTCACATGAGTTAAGTTTCTGACTTCTCTGGAGGAGGAGGAGGAGGAGACAGACAAAAATCAATGTTTTATATTTAATCTGAACGAGCAGAGTGCAGGCGAGTGTACACTTATTGTATATTCAGTCAGTACCTGTCAGCCTCACCTGATCAGGCTCCTCCTCCACAGATCAGGCCCCTCCTCCACAGAGATGGGACGGTCCAGGTCTCAGAGTAGAACCGGTCAGAGCACCAAGGTTCCTGCCATGGTTCATTCACCTGACTCATCAGTTGTCATCAAAACCACTTTAATATAATGATGAGCTATAAACTGTCAAGTTTAAATGTAGCAATGACCCAGGGTAAGTTAGTATGTAAGTTAGTAAGTAAAGTTTTATTTATAAAGCGCCTTTCACAGAAATATATTCCCAAGAATAGAATAGAATAGAACAGAATAGAATAGAATAGAAGACTCTTTAAAAGCCTGACAGCTGTACAGAGTGAGTTCATGCTGCTGACATCGTATGATTCTGTAAATAAACTCCTCACTGCAGGTAAAACAGCTCAACCACACCTGCTGCTTKTTCATCAGTCCTTGTGTCCTGAGAATTCATTTATCCAATGATCTGAGGCTTGTCCAGGTCTGGGACCTCCTGACTGAAAGACCYCCGGTCTGAAGTGACTGTCCAAACTGGGGTCAGGAAGACTCTTCAGGGACTGGAGGAGGAGAGGATCCACAGACCTGCAGCAGCTGGTGAGGTGATATTTTACAGAAATATCTTCAACATTTAGTGTGAGCTTGGACCACGACAGAGTTAAGATAATGGTGTGATTGTACAGTAAATTAAAAACATCTTTAGGAAAATAGTAAATACATCTGCAGACAAACTGGAAGCAGATCAGAACTGATGCATCAGAGAAGTTAAATATTTAGAGTTGTGTAACTAATGGAGATCAGAAAGTGTGAATGTGTTTTATGTGCTTGTCTTTGTGTTTCAGTGATGTTGTCACTGATGGGATCAGCTCCTGACAGGGAGGTTGTGGTTCAACAGTGTCTCATTACAGCTTGATTCATGGGAGAAAAACTGTACCAACTGGACTGAACTGGTTTGTAAAGAGTTTTTACACAAAAACCAACTGGCCGTTTGACAAGATGTGTGACTGGATCAGACCCAAGACACAGGCAGGCTACAGGAACAAAGTCCAAGACTTTAGTTAAAAAACAGCAAAACTAAAACCGAAACCAAAAACACCAAGAGGCTCATGAGACACGGGGAGAAACCAGGACACAACCAACAAACGAACAAATGAGGAAGTCATGACAGCAGAGCAGCTACATCAGGGCTGAGTGCTGACTGAAGACAGCTGGGAGAGGACTGGCTGCAAACTGAGGCAGGCTGAGGAGGAATGAAGGAGAGAACACAGCAAACACAAGAGGGACACACAACACAACACAACATAACACACACTGGGTAGAAAATAAACCAGGAGGAAATTATTCTGTCAGGTTGTTTTCCTGAAGTGTCATTAAAGCAGATGATGAATGAAGAACTGTTGGGTTGTATGATGTCACAGAACATGTTTCTGTGKGATTCAGGGCCTACAGACCCCACACTAAGAGACATAATGTTGTCATGACCAGGTATGATTATAAAATCATCAAACAGACAAACAAAATAATTTTTCTGACACCCTACAGTTACAGATCCTGAGACAGGGTTAAAATTTAATTGTTCTTTTTCTTGTGTCATCACAATGCACTGTTAATCAGACCGGATGAGATCTGAAGAGCAAACTCTACACAGGTGTGATGCCTGGAACGGGTGGTCTGCAGGTGTGCAGAACAGAATGTTGTAGAGGGACAAGGCCCTCCACATTACTCTGATCATTCAGAGAACCAGCTTCATGCTAACACTGGACCTCAGTGCGCCCCCTGCTGGTCATTCACAGTTTATACCTTTTTACACACGTGGCCAGGATGAGGATCGTTGGTTACGTATTGTAACCCCAGATTCTATGAGTGTAAGCGCAGCCCTCTAAGGC
>NW_013952831.1:481512-482887 GCF_001266775.1 Austrofundulus limnaeus
GTTCATGAATGAGGGAAGAATGGAGCAGGAGATCAACAGGTGGATTGGTGCTGAGTCTGCAGTGATGTGGGTGTTGTACCGCAGAGATGGGGACTCGTGACTCGGACTACTTGAGTTGCACTTAAGTCCCTACTTTTAGAGACTTAGACTTGACTTGGACTTGTGGTTTGAGATTCGCAAACAATGCAAGTCTTTTCACTGCCCGGCTCACGATGCTCACTCCCTCAATACACATCCATGCTCCGGCCCCTCACCTGAGAATGGGAGGGGCCAGCACCGTCTAATTTCAAATAGGAGTCTCTGTGGACGAGTGGGCGTGTCACAAGGAAAGGCGATTCTAAAGCAACACACCTGATTTGACRGACTTTGTTAAAGGGACACACCTGATTGGACAAGAACAAAAGGTGYGTCACCGTATGGCACCAGTTTTTCTGGAGACCCCTACTTGGGTCACATTTCTCCTGGTTAACCTTAGTGTTGGGGTCAGGGTCAGGCTGTATAGAGGTCTAATACCGTCATGTAGGCCTCGTAGCTCACAGTGTTTATGCTTTAGACACGCCCACTCTTGTGTCACGCCCACTCTTGTGACACGCCCACTTTGATTCCACAGATAAGCCCTTCTCCCTAATTTTAATGACACGTACCGTACGTGACAAACAGAGCTTCAGCATGGCAGGTGCATTGCATCAGGAAGTTCCACTGCCATTCATCATAAGCTTTGCTTACAGAGACTTTATTCAGCACCRTGACAAGAGACYRKCTAAATGCAAAGTGTGTGGAGTCCAARTCCAAAATGTGTTTTTGTGACGACTTGTGCAGCCCKTTTCCTTTAAGGATTCTGGTTCATCATCTTCACTGACATGCTTTTATGCATTAAAAAATATTTTTTCTGGKATCTTATTTTAAAATCAGTAGCAGACTTGTTGGATTTGTTCTTTGTCAAAAAGATATAATTACAGTATGCTTTTGTAAGACTACAACTGCAAAATACAGTTAACAATACTCTAAATGCTTGATTGTTATATCAACTTTAACCTTATCTGTATTTTTAAAACAGTATCATGTTTTAATAGTATTATTAAAACATGATACTATGTTTTAATATTTGATTAAAATATAGTATTATAGAATATAATCTAGTAACGTTAGAATAGCTTTGATCAAACTGCCAGTTAAGTAATGCAATGAGACTTGGACTTGAGGTCAAGAGACTTGAGACTTGACTTGGATTTTTGGTCAAAGACTTGGACTTGCAAAAAATAAATGTGCACATCTCTGTTGTACCGGTCTGTTGTGGTGAAGAGAGAGCTGAACCAGAAGGTGAAGCTCTCAGTTTACCAGTGGGTCTACGTTCCTACCCTCATCTATGGTCAGG
>NW_013952831.1:483887-485046 GCF_001266775.1 Austrofundulus limnaeus
CTCCTACACTTCACTTAAAGTGAGACGGAGACACTTGATAACTGACTTTTACTCTCAGCTTTTAAGTAAGATTTATTTGTATATTTAAGTCCACTCTTAGCAGCATTCTTAACCCCAGATAATCTGGATCGAGGTCAGGGTTATTGTTGACTCTGCTGAGTCAGCAGGTTTCAGTTTGCTGACAGGCTGAAGTTTGTCTCCACCTGCTGGTCAAAGCTTTACATTGTTGATGCAGGACATCATGTCATGACACACACATGTCTGATAAATGTTGTCTGTGCTTCACTTCCTGTGTGTCACAGAGACACAGGTGCTGCTGCAGGTAAAGTTCTGATCTGAACCTGGATTCTTCTGGTTGCTTCAACTAAACATCATGTTCAGTAATTCAGTTTGATTAAACTAAAACACAGAGGAGTTGAACTGAGCAGTTCTGCAGCAGGTAAAACACGTCCTGATGAGGCTGAGGCTTGTTTCTGAGCAGCTCCAGGCTGAGCCCACCTCAACAGAACCACTGAGAGGAGGCAGGCTGAGCCCACCTCAGCAGAACCACTGAGAGGAGGCAGGCTGAAGTCCACTGGGTCAGGCTTTGGTCCAGAGGAAGCTGAGCCCCCTCATGTGATGCAGCTGGTTGGACTGGACTCATTTATCTGAACTTGATCTTTTGAACCTTTCTCATGCTGGACTTTAGAAAACAAATCATCTCCATCTTCTGCTGCTCATGTAGTGGACCCACAGAGGCACCAGGTCCAGGAGACAAACCCAGACCTCCTTCTCCTCAGAGACACACTCCAGCTCCTCCTGGAGACCCTGATGTGTTCCCAGACCAGACAAGATCCAGAAAGTCCTGGATCTTCCTCTGGGTCTGGGACTTGTGGATCACCTCTGAAGGAGGAGTCCAGGAGGCGTCCTGACCAGATGGACCACCTCAGCTAAAACCAAAACCCATCACAGAAACTTTATGATGCTGTTGACACAAATATCCATTTATAAATCATTTACAAGGAACAAGTTCTCTCTATTTTAAAACCACTTCCAGGTTAAAACACTTTGATTTGTTTGTTGTTTACTTTTATGAACAACAACTGTAATTATAAAAACTCAACACTGAAAATAAAGACTCAAACTACATCTACTGTAGCATTATCCCAAACTATTATTT
>NW_013952832.1:0-1760 GCF_001266775.1 Austrofundulus limnaeus
GAGAGAGAGAGAGAGAGAGAGAGAGAGAGAGAGAGAGAGAGACTGCAGATTTACACTTAAAACACCTATTTGAAGGTAATTTAATATTTATTTAAAACATTTGTAATTCAGTATTTTTCCGCTAGGTGTCGCTGCTGTCACACATATCTGCCACTTCCTGTTCCTTAGTTCTCAATATTGTAGAGTGGGGCTCCAGAACATCAGCTGTAATGTGAAGCAGCCCTGAACTTCTGTGCGCTGTGAATCTATAACAGCTGTGTGATCACCACATCACAAACAAACAAACAAAAACAACAACATTACATCATCAAGAGCTTAGTTACAGCCATAAGGACCGCAGACATGACTCACACAAGACACTCAGGGATAAAACTGGACTTTCTGTTCCAGGCTAACCAAACCAAAATCCACAATGTCTTTATAATGCAGTAGGACTCAACATTACTGTACTTCCTTTTTATTATCACTCTGACATATGTGTCTATAGTTAAAACCCACAAAGAACGAAACAAACAAACACTTTGATTCTCTCATGGCTCCATGATCAGGACCCGTATTTAGTGGAGTTTTAGACTTAAATGTTGAAAATTTATTAAATTTACTCCTAATCTTAGACTGAAGTGTAAATGCCAGTTATAAGAATACTCTCCCAGATATTTAAGATATCTTTTAAAGTTTGGACTGAGAAGACAGAGATCACAGCTGTCCTCCTGAGTGTGATTCAGTTATAATACAGAGGAACTAACATAAGGTGTGGAAGGTTTAGTAGTAGTAGTAGTAGTAGTAGTAGTAGTAGTAGTAGTAGTAGTAGTAGTAGTAGTAGTAGTAGTTTATTCGTTTCATTTGTAATACAAAATTAAGAAAGTTCAAAAAAACATACTATCAAAATGAAATCAAATGAAATGAAAGGCAGCAGAAGAAGAATAAATCTTATAATATCTGCCCCTTTTTTATACCCAAAATGTGTTCAAAAGAAAAGTAAAATACAATAAAAATTCAAAACAACTTAAAACACTTAAAAATGAATTAAAAGAAAATTAAGACACCAACTCAAACAACAATTAGCATGAATTCACTTATAATTCTCCATATTTCTTCAGAATACTATTTGTCTCAACAAGGTTCTGGCATTTTTAATCTCATCTTCCAGACTGTTCCACAAACTTATTCCCTGGATTAGTGTTCCAGTACAAAAGAAAGAAGGGTAATAATAATATAAATTTGCACATTCATTACTCTGACATGGTTTTGGGGATCAGCCTCCACTACCACAACAGGTTTTAGCTCAATATCTGTAAAATTGACTGAGTTAAAGCTAATTTTGTGTTGTTTTGAAGTTGGCTGTGGCGGCCATCTTTAAGTTGAGCTGCTGGAGTCATCAGAAAGTCTACAAACCTGTTAGGTAAAAACATCAAACACTGCAAAAACTGTCCACCTAACCAAGTTTTAAAACCTTATATCAGGCAAAAAGTCTTTTTGATCTTGTTTTGAGACTGATTTACTAAAGAACTGATTGTGTAAGAATAATAATCTTGTTTTCAGAATGTGTAAGATTATTTGTCTTGTTAGTCTGAAAATTTGACTCAAATTAAGTCATAACTTTCTGCCAATGGAGGAAGAAAATTTTACTTGGTAAAGTTCTTTAGATAAGAAAAAAATTGAGTCAAATCAAGTATTTCAAGAATCTTACCAAGTAAAATTTTCGGTACCACTTTACAATAAGGCTCCCCTCATAGATGCTTATAAATAGTTTATAGATA
>NW_013952832.1:3305-5071 GCF_001266775.1 Austrofundulus limnaeus
GGTCTGGGTTTGGGGTCTTCATTTTCACCTAAAGGTTGCATGGATTCCTGTCTGTGTTTCCTGTCTGCTTTCAGGAACATGGAGTCACATGGAGGCAGGGCTTAAAAGCCTGAATTTTGCCTGAAACTCAGACTGAAGAAGTCTCTTGGAGGAGAGACGAAACGTTTCATTAGAGAAGAACCCGTCCAGAAGACCTATACATTTTTTTTCTTTTTGATTTTTTTTACCTGGATTACTGAGATGCATCAGGACTTATTGTAAAGCGGTACCGAATTTTCTTACTCCATTGGCAGAAATTTTTGACCAAATTTGAGTTAAAATTTTCAGACTAACAAGACAAATAATCTTACACATTCTGAAAACAAGATTATTATTCTTACACAATCAGTTCTTGTTTAGTAAATCAGTCTCAAAACAAACAAAAAAAGACTTTTTGGTTGATATAAGATTTTAAAACTTGGTAAGATGGACAGTTTTTGCAGTGCAATAAAACTTACAGAATAGGCCTGCAGCAGCTGCAGCTGCTGCAGGCCTATTCTGTAAGTTTTATTTTGAAAGGTTCATCATGTTTTGTTTATTTTTGCGCCTAAAAAGTAACAATGACTTTTTATTCTCCTATATGGAGGGGGGGTGGTGGTGTCTGCTGCTGGCTGCCTTCAGGGACCCCCTCCTCCCCTCCACATCTTTAACCGTACCCCTCTTTGTCTCCGGTTCCCTCCCCCTCCTCCTGGCTGTAAACACACCCATTCGTTTGAGCGGAGCAGCAAGGCGGAGGAGCCGCACTCCGGAGCGGAGCAGCGACAGAAGGAGGAGATCCGAACCTCTCTCCCTTCTCCTCCACACCTCCCTCCTACACCTCCCCGGTGGACCCGCGGAGGGATCCGTGCGCCTGGGATTCTGCAGCCTGCATCGTGGCTCTGTCCGGAGCGACATGTCCGTGGGCTCGTGCGGGCACAGCTGAACCCCTGGCTCCACGCGAACAGGTACAAACTGACAGAACAGAAAACAGGAACAAGGCTATGGAAGCTGATTGATGCCATTAATATTATTTTATTGTTGTTGTTTACATGTACGGTTTCTCTCTGCTCTCCTCGGTGTCTTTGTGTCAGATCCATGTTTAAATGAAACCTGGTTCTGTTCAAGGACGTAACTTTAGGTCTACCATTGGGGGGGATATGCTCTCTATTTATTTATCGAGTTGTTTACTTTTGTAAAACCATTCAAGATTTTCAGGAGATAAAATATATTTTAAAGCTTTTTGCTTTGATTTACTTAAATTTCCAGTTTTTTTTTGTATTTACTCTGCACCTTTTCTGTTTCACGTCATTTCATCAGTTAAGAAAAGGCTTGCCCTTCTTTTTTTCCCCATAAATAATAAATATTTGACAATTTTAGGATGTATTATATGACGTACCTACATTCTAAAATTTCCTAATGTATGTATTTACCTGGTGCGCTACAAATTGTCCAGGAAAAAACATACAACACAATCTACACTGCAAAAAATGTCCATCTAACCAAGTTTTAAAATCTTATATCAGCCAAAAAGTCTTTTTGATCTTGTTTTCAGACTGATTTACTAAATAAGAACTGATTGTGTAAGAATAATAATCTTGTTTTCAGAATGTGTAAGATTATTTGTCTTGTTAGTCTGAAAATTTGACTCAAATTAAGTCAAAAATTTCTGCCAACGGAGTAAGACAATTTTACTTGGTAAGATTCTTGAAATAAGAAAAACATGAGTTAAATCAAGTATTTTAATAATC
>NW_013952832.1:6496-7682 GCF_001266775.1 Austrofundulus limnaeus
CATTTACAGTTGACCACAGGACAAAATGCAAATTAAATTACAAAAACAATGTTTAAAGTGCCAACTCCAGTATGACAAATAAATAAAATTAAGTTTTTGTTGTTTAGGGTTTTATAAATAAAAAAGCTTGAATATGCCATGTAGTAAAGATACTGTAAAGTAAAAATGCTAAAGCCATAAAAATGACGTGTTGACTGAATCTCTAATTGAAGTCCAGGATGTTGACAGCTGTTTGCAGATGTCCTACAGGTTCAAGACTTTTGATTTGAAAATAAACTGAAAGAAATATAATTTTTAAAGGATTTTATTTTCTTTTATTGTTTTACTTTCTTTACCTGGAAGCAAAACTGCGGTAACATGAAAACATTAAAGTTGCAGGAGGGTGGCTCAACGTACATTTATTCTCGCGATTTTGTTTAGTTTGAAACAGTTTATTTTTCTATTCAAAGGAAAACTGCTGCTGCAAATTTTATTTATTGTTTTTTTTTCTCCCTTAGGGAAGAAATGAAACTGACAATCATTTAGATCTCATGATCTTTAATTGTTTTTGAGTTTTGAGATGTCTTTCATTGTTTGCACTGAAAGAAACCTTAATCTGAACAACGGCTACTAATCTGCATTTAGATCATTTCAGTAAAAGAAAAAGCGGGTTTTATATTTGTGCTTTGACAGGTGCTTTCACTTTAAACAACCTCTCTGGGTAAATGTTGTCATTTTAAACCAATCTATTCATCTTTAAACATTTGTTTCTCTAGATGTTTAATGCAGAGTTTACAGTTTGTCTTGTTAAAGTGGTTTACTGCTCTCCGCCCAGTCACCTTTTCTTTCACTGTCTAACAGTGTTTCCCCTACCATTATACAGACGGGGCGGCCCCCCACCACCAACGAGACGGCCCGCCCCTCTAAGAATTTCACGGCATGTAGTCATTTTTACTTAAATAAGTCCAGAACAAGTCAAGAGTTATTTTTTGCGTCCCTCCATATCCACCTCTCAGCAAACTTGGGGAAAAAGACGGCGCAGAGCGAGGCTGAGCGCTGTGTGTGGTCCTCACAAAGATAGGAAGACGTGTGTGTGATTAGACGCGCAGCTCTGCTTTTAATCATGTTGCACCGATGCAACAGCTTTGTACGCTACTTTTTCTTTCTATAAAAGAAAATGTGACAGGTGAAGCCACAGCATGGTTAC
>NW_013952832.1:9387-10543 GCF_001266775.1 Austrofundulus limnaeus
GCTGCACACAGTTCTGATCACTTATTATCAATAATAATTTTATTGATAATTATCATGAGGAGTCCTTAACTAGGATGTAGTTGGGCAATTAAATATTCATGTATGTGTAAATTTATTACCATAATTGCAGGTGAGTCACGTAAATTTATGTTTTTATAAAACAAGTACCCCCCCCCAAGACCAATTTCCTAGGGGAAACACTGAAATGAGTAAACATTTTTTCATTTATTTAAATGAAAGCTTTTGTTATTCAAGTGGGCCTTCCTGATGAGTCAGGATGCTGCTAAAGTGATGGGAGCAGGATAAAACGCAGACAAATTGTCTTTTTGTTTTTGACCAGTGATTCATTACCAAGACATGACTGTATTCAGACATGACAAGAAATGACTGCACTGTGGAAGTTAAAACTCAAACCATACTTTGTTTGGTCAAATGGTCAGAAGGAGTAGATTTATGCTTCTGTTAGCTGTAATAATGATACAGAATGTATTTTACTCTTTTTCTCCACTGCATGTATCAAAGTTCACAACCACACATCCATCCTTGGTGATCCAAGGAGACGAAAGTAAAATATATAAAAATGCAAATCAGGCAAAACAACAGCCTTAAAGATGCACAAAATGGCAAAAGGTAATGTGTTTTTAGACCGCAAATGTTACAGACTAATTAGAGATCCAAGGTCTGTATAGGAAATAATCAAAACTTCACACTAAAATGGAATATTTGCATCAATTCTGGGCAAAATTTGGGCTAAAATTCTGCAAGACATTGAACACATAAAAAATAAATAAAATAAACCGAGCTCCAGACATTTAGATTTACAGAAACGAAACTTAAATAAATTTCACGATTTTTTTCTCCTAAATTGTTCAAAATTCCATTGACACAAGAACAAGACTTTGCAACTCCCATTAGCAAATTGAAAACTTCAGCTAATGTTTCAAGATGTTTTAGAGACTGTCTTGTGAATGTTCCCAGTTTATTCTCAGCACTCTCAGCTCACTGCGACACTGGTCAAAGAGATGCTGAGTGTCTATAGAAAAAGTGACAAAATAAACAAAATTTTAAACTTAAATGATAAAAACATAAAACTAACAAGATTCAAAATGACCACAAAAACTTCTAAAACCTAAGTTTAATTCAGATAACCTCACTT